>NC_012872.2:36961255-37176691 GCF_000003195.3 Sorghum bicolor
TGGAGCAGTAGATGCTTGGCATTCCTGGGTCGTCCTTCTTGGTCAAAAACGGTGACTTCAGTTGGTGATCTTGGTCTCCATGGACTACAGTGACCATCTTAGCTGACTCGGTCCACACTTGCTTGTTCCTGTTCCTCCTGTTGGTCCTCTTCCTTGATTGACGTCTGGATTGATTTGGAATTTGTGTAGTCCTGTTTTTGAAGAAAAATATCTCCTTCTTCCCTTTGACGTAGAAACTGATCTTGGCAGCACTGGCGTAGATGATAGCTCCCGTGGTGTTCAAAAATAGCCTCCCTAGGATGATAGGTGCTCTCTCATCATTTCCGGTCTCTACCACTACGAAGTCTGCTGGTGCATACAAGGTACCAACTCGGACACAAAGGTTCCTCACTATTCCTTTTGGAAAAGTTATCGTCTGATCTGCAAAATGCAAACACATGGTTGTCTCTAATAAAGGATATGTAAAGAATTTTTCATAGAGTACCCTGGGTATAATGTTGACACTGGAGCCAAAGTCACAGAGTGCTTCTGGGAAGTCCACCATGCCGATGGAGATCGGGATGACGGGTCGTCCTGGATCGCCTCTCTTGACCGGCAAACGGTCAGTAGAAAATTCATTGACGGGGTTACTCCAATTACCTGCATCAAACATGTCTACAAGATTTGCAGATTCTAATCCTTCCGGTTGTGATGGTATACCGGGGTTAGTAGTAGGAACAGCAGCAGCTATTTGATTTAACTGAGATTCAATCATTTTATTAAAGCTAATTTGATTCTTGATGGCAGTAGAAAAATTATCCATTCTATTATTTATATTTTCTAGCATTTTATCATTAGATGCCAATTTCTTAGATAGATTATCCATTAGCTTTCCTTGATTAGACACTAACTCTCTCAAAGGTGGAAAATTATTATTGTTGTTGTAAGAATTGTTACCTTGATAATTACCTGAGTAGTTAGGCCTCTGTTGATTCCAACCTTGATTTTGTTGAGGACGGTTGTAGTAGTTGTTGTTGATGATGTAGTTCACATCCTCAAGTATCTCAGGGCAGTGGTTGCCTGAGTGTCCAGTGTCTCCACACTCCTCACAAGTCATGTGAGAGTCGTAGATGTGCATAACTTCTTTCTTGTCTCCAGCTTTATCATCGAGCTTCTTCATGAGCAGGTCTAGCTTTGCAGACAGCATGTCTACCTCCTTCAGCTGATGCATACCTCCACCTCTCTTGCGTGTCTGGGTCCTCTCTTCATTCCAGCTTTGATTGGACGCCATCTTCTCCACAAGAGCTGTGGCTTGTGGTATAGTAAGTGATAAGAATGCTCCTCCAGCTGCAGCATCCATGGTCCCTCGGGCACTGTTGCTGAGCCCATGATAGAATGTCTGCATCAATAGCCAACTCTCCATTCCATGATGGGGACATTCTAGGATGTAGTCTTGAAAGCGCTCCCATGCTTCTGGAATAGATTCATCATTTTGTTGCTGAAAACTTGTAATCTTCCCACGGAGAGCATTGGTCTTGCCCATGGGAAAGAACATAGCCAGGAAGTTTGTTGAGCAGAGTGCCCACGTAGTATTCTTCTCCTTTGTAGCGTAGAACCACTGCTTCGCTCTTCCTAACAGTGAGAATGGGAAGAGGCGAAGTAATATAGCGTCTTTGGAAACTCCTGCTATGGTGAATGTGTTGCAAATCTCCAGGAAGTGTTGTAAATGAGCACTAGCATCTTCATGTGCCTTCCCACAGAACTGGTTGGATTGCACCATGTTGATAAGTCCAGGCTTGAGCTCAAAGTTGCCATCGATCTCTGCAGCAGGTCCAGTGCGGATGTTGTCCGTAGTGGGAGCTGAGAACTCGCGGATCGATTTGTTCGCCATGGCTTCGAACTCTGAAGACAAGTTCCGGTGATCTTCTTGATTGGATGAAGCTTCTTGCTGAAGTGTTGATGATTTCTTTAGCTTGGCCCTCGTCTTCTTGAATAATGCTTCAGGATCGTCAACAAAATTCCCTGGAAGATGTCTTCTATTCATACATTCCCCTGCATAAGATAAAATAGAAAAATATCGGGGTAAAACTGTATGAGAGAATAGATAAGCTCAATCATATTACTGATGCGAATGATAACTCAAAATCTTTTATTCCATTCTTGATTGGTAATCAACCTTCCCCGGCAACGGCGCCAAAAATGCTTGTTGGGTATTCTTAACATCATTACCAAAAGTAGACTAAGTTCTAAATCTAGCAACGGTGCCAAAAATGCCAAACCTATCCCTCACACCACTTAAGCCAAGTTGTCATCCCCAGCATGACATGAGAGACGCGGTATTGAAAGATGCAATTGCTCTTCTAAATAAATAATGAATGGAATCTGCAAGCGCACAGATTAATACCGATGCAGCATTTTAACCGGGAAGTATTCCAGGTATCGTTATTTATATTTTTACCACTGGGAAGGGATTAATCAATCATCACTATTGATTACAGAATAGAATATGAGATTGAGTATCTATCATTGCATGTATAATTGAGAACGTTATATCTAACTCTTCATACAGGGATAAGTGTCACATAAAAGATATATGAAATGATAATAGTGACAAGGATAACTAATCTGATCTAGCCACATAATAAATATGATAAGCACCTCAATTAGATACTCTAGAAAGTTATTAGCATGGTATTAGAACGAACTACAAGAATATTCCCTAAGTTATTCTTAACTATATAGTCTAGCATATCATAGTTAGTGCAAGCATACTTAGCAATCATTGCGAGACAAGACTACGCCCATGCATAGTGATATTAGCAAGGAATATGAGAAACATAGCAATCACTCCCCTGTAATAATGTTGCTCTGCCAGCCCAATACACGAGAGGGGGACTATATAAGAATCAATGAAGCTGTCACTATCACGAACTACCCCACGATCTAGCATATTGGGTACAATCGCAGATAAATACGGTATAAGCACCACGCCTACACAATATCTATCATTTACCCATGGATCCGATGGATAAACGCTATACGATCCTAAGCATGTATATAGATCGTATCTAACTAAGCCAAGTACATAACTATGAAAACTAAGAACAATATAATCTTGAATATAAGCAAATAGAGCAAAGTCATAAGCAATATATTGAAGTAGAACAAAGTCATATTCATAATATTGAAGAACAAAGATAATTAGAAAGCAATTAGAAGCACAATTAGAAGATTACCAAGAATCCTCCTGACAGATCCGGAAACCAATCGAAGATTGACTCCTTCTAGTTCTAATCCTATGCAGCTATGCTTCTTCTCCCTTGATGGAACAATGAATTAGGGTTGAGAGGCTCTCTCCTCTAGGGGCCAGGGGGTCTGGTTTTATAGTCCCTTCAAGTGAATATGGGCCCTTGGATCAAACCGACATAGATTGTATGGTTTAGATTCATCCTTTAGGTCGGTGGAGACTTCCCGCAAAGCAGAGTCCTGATTGGACTCCAGAGGTGGGCGGGCGCCCTGACCAACTGGGCGGCCGCCCAGGGTCTGCCCCGTTTCGCCTCCACTTCGGTCTCGTGGCTTCTGGAGTCTTCTAGATGTAAGATAATTGCGCAGCACGTTAATATCTTTACGTAATCCTGACATGTGGGCCTTTCTTCCATATTTTCTGATAACCCCCTGCAGAAATAGACAAACACCAAAACTCGTGGAATTCTGTCAGATAAAACCCTAAGTCTAGATCTTTATTTCATTTGGATCCTTTTCTTTGTTTATTTGTTAATTAAATTTGATACTTAAGGACCGTCAACAGTCGCCCCACGGATGGAAACACCAAAAGAGGGACCAGGCAGATCTCATCGTCCTCGCGCCGACACCCCCCCTATGCCCGCGACTGGTCATGTGGCCCCGCGTCCTCCCTCTGCGCCCAGGACGGGTAGCCATGCTAGGCCTCAGGCGACGGGGCCACTGACCCGCGGTCGCGCCGCGGCCTCCGAGAAAGGAGAGAATGGCCACAGGAGCGCCAGTCCCGGTGCCCGCCAAGCAAAAGTTGCTGGGCCAAGGCCAGCGCCTGTCCTCGAGGGGCCTGGGACCTTGGCGCGGGGTGGCTCGAGGCCCACCAGTCGGGGCACCTGCAGGTGAGCTGTTCTCCCCGTGGGGTAAGCTCTTTGATGTTGTGACTTTTGTTCTCCTGTTCCTCTATGTTTCCTCGTATACCGGTCTGTTTATGCTCGTTCCTTTTTCTCAGATTAATGCGGACGCTCGAGCAGGCCCAGCCTTCAATGGCGAAGAGGCTCCAAGCGGAAGCAGCCTCCAAGGAGCCAGGTTTGTAGCTGAATTCTGGGACTTGTGATGCTCTTATGTTGGTCATCATAGTGACCGGCCTTTATTCTTTGTTTTACAGGCTCCTCCGACTCTCAACCTCCGGCCGACGCTGAGAGTGCCCCGCCTCGTCCCGAGTCTGCCCCGTCGCCGCCGACACAGGCCGAGGTCGCCCAGACCCAAGGGCAAGAGTGTAACATCCCTGATGTTACGAACACTAAAAACGGATCATGTCATCATAAGCATTGCAAAGCATATTTGTTAAGCACATTATTATGCATTAACTTAAAACAAGTTTATTTTGATTGCTTGTGTTTAGGGAAGTAGAGTGTGCTTATGTGGTGTGTTGATGCTTGTGTGCTTGCTAAAACCCTAGGGGGGAAGTTTTTCGAAAGGCTAAGGGGGGAAACCATGATTTTTGGAAACCTAGATTTGCCCCCTTTTGCACAACTTGAAAACTACACAAAATTTGAGGTTGGGTTCAAAAGCAAAGTTGTAGCTCTTGGCAAGATGTACAACTTTGGTGTTTTGAGTTTTTGAAGTTTCAATACAAAATTCAAAGTAATTTTGAAAATGCAGATTTCCAGAAAGTGTCCCCTTTTCCAAGTTAAACCTCCAATTCAAAATCCATTTGGAATTTTGAAAAGTGGTCAACATGAAAGTTGTAGAGCACAAAAAGTTGAACAACTTTCATGTTGGGAGTTTTTCAAGTTGTTATGAAAATCAAAAGTAATTTTAGAAATCCTGATTTGTCCCCAATTCAAAATTTTGAATTTCTTTGAATTGGATTTGATTTTGCAAACTGTTTTGGTTAAATCACTGGTTTCCATTCAGAATCAGCCTGGGACACTTAAATATATTTTGCAGCTTATAAAATTGTGCACAACTTTTGTTTTGGTTGAATTTTGTGCTCAGTTCAAATTTTGGGCGAATTTTACAAAACTACAAACTGATTGGATCAGGGTCGCTACAGTGTTCGGCAGGGGGGGGTGCTCTGCCGCCGGCGCAGAGCCGCCTCCGCGCACGCCGCCACGCAGCTGGCCACGCAGCTGCTTGCTGCTGTGCTTCGTGCGGACGTCCTCATCCGCATCGCAGGCGCCGTCGCGTGGATAAAGCCTCGGGTGGCCGGGACTTTTCTTTTCCCTTGAACCTTATCGCCGACGAGCTCCCTGCGCCTCTCAAATTCGCCGCAAGCACGTCCTCTTCATCTTCCCGGAGTGCAGCACCCACTTCGCCCGCGACCTAGCTACCTCTTGGACCCTTCGCCGCACGCTTTAACCCCCTAGCGCCACCAGCTGAGCCGTCGTCCCCAACTCCGGCCAGGACCGCCGCCGAGGAACTCTTCACGTGGACACGTTGCTCCAGTCGGTACCACGCCTTGCAAGTGGTCGTTTAGAACTCTTCTCGTTTCCCCGATGCTCATGCACTCGCTTTTTCTCCTTGGACGTGAGCAGGACCACCGGGACGACCTCGCCGGAGCCGGAGCACCCGCCCGACCGCACGGCCACCGTCGCCAAGCTTCTCTGCTGCTTCTCCCGCCGTGGTGGTGTGAGCACCATGATCCCCACTTCTTCCTGAACCTCCTGGACCTGTTGGTTTATGCTCTACCGAGCTCCAAGGGCCGGTCCACGGCCGGCCAGGGCGGCCGCCCGCCTTTCGCGCGGCCGGGGTAGGAAGAGAACGGTAGAGCGTCCTCGAGCCGTATCTATGGGGTCGCAAGGTCGAGGCGCAACTGATGCGCACCCTGGTGTGGGCTTGGACGTCGCCAGCGACGACCGGGAGCGCAGCAAGGCCGCCGTGCACGAGGGAGACGAAACTGACAGGCGGGACCCGCCTGTCAGCGTTCCGCAGAGAAAGGGGAGAGGAGAGCCTGACGAGCGGGGCCCGCTCGTCAGTGTCCACGTGAGGGGAGGGGCAACGCGCGCAGCGCGTATGCGGGCCGCGTGCGCGTGGGCCGGCCTGCGGGCCAAGTTCCAGGCCGCCCGCTGCGCAAAAATCTTTTTCTTTTTCTTTTTATGTGATTTTTGCTTGATGTTTGAAGTTGTGTAATAAATTGTGTAGTGGTCCAAAAATAGTGAAACTTTTTGTGTAAATTCCAGAGAATATTTAGAGCATAGGAAAAATATTAGAATTTATTTCTTTGATGGTTTGTCTGTTCATAAAAATTTACTCCTTTAATTGGTAAATAAAACTTCTAGATTTTTAATAATTTATTTGTGTGTCCAAAAATCACCAAAATTTGTGGGGAGCCTCTGAATATTGTTTTCAGGCTTCACACAAAATTTAGTGGCATTTGGATAATGTTTGAATAAAATATTATTAAACCCTTATTTAGTAAGTAAATAATAATTCCAAAATAATTAAACAATGATTAGTTAAATCCTCATGATTAGGGTTTGAGTGACTTTGGGATTGTGTGATGACCTAAGGTCATTAATCCTAATGACCTTTGGCATTTAATTATAGTTTGGCCTTAATGCTTAATTACTGTCATTAGTAGTTAATTAAGGATTAATCAAGGTAAATAGAGACAATAATTAGTTAGTTTAGGGTAATTATAAATTAAGAAAAGTCTTAATTTACAGATGCAACCTCTTGGGTAAAAACACTAAAATGGTAAACAACTTTAATTATTGTTTATTCTGTGTTGCACCGAGAAGGCAAGTTGTACTCGACTTGGTCCTTCTTGCATAATTGTCATACGCATATCATGAGCATTCATCATTTTGCGTATAGTGCACGTGACCGAAGGAGCGCCCGTTGAACCGAACCCCGAGGTCGGTGCTCCGTTCGAGGAAGTCGGATCCGAGACTTGGGAAGTCTCCGAGGGTCCCTCTCTGCCCTGCAACCAAGGCAAGCCCCGGATGCATTAACCCTCCTTGAATGTTTTAAATCTTTTATCACTTATGAATCGAAAGTGCTGCATTAGGTAGTTGAGAATTGGGTTAACCTACTTGCTGCATTTACTACCTTGATATTCGTTATCCTGTCCTTGACACCTATTTTATTTTAAAAACTGCGTAGTGATGCTTAGCCCTGCTACTAAATAGGTTTTCAAACAAAGTTTGAAGGGTTGTTGTGGAATACATGTATGATCAATGATGTTTTAATCTGAGACCGGTCGGTGGACTTGCTTTAAGAATGGAGTCTTAAAGTAGTGTCTCCAACTGTGTCGGTTAAGGACCGGTCCGTTGATGGCCCGCTGGGTTGAGAATTTATAGTACTAGCCACTTGCCCTCGGTAAGCCCGGTCTTGTGATCCCTCGACGCGAACAGCTACTCGCGCACTGGGAGTGGAAAGATGGCGAGAGTAGTGTGTACCCACCTTACGGATCTGAGATGACGGGAAAACATCTAGATCGGCTGTAGGATGGTGGAGTACTGTGCTCTCGGGTGCCGCGAACCTGGTCAAATTTGGGGAGAGCTGGATTTGGGTTGACATATGCAAGTTTTGGTTCTACATATGTTGGGTGGTTAGGAACTCCAGCTGGATTGCTAAGCGGTTCGAATCGTCGTTGCTCCCCGATTGGGAGACTCAATCCACTGCCCCTCATCGTAGTTAATTATGCAACTAAGTGGTAAAATGAGAAAGGGGGAAATGTCTCATGAGGTTCGGATCCCAATTCCCGGACTCATAGCGACATGAAGCTATGGCCATCGAATAAATAATACTTTATTTTAGGACTAGAAACTCACAGACTCGTCTGTGGGGAAACAACTAGTTAGACTGTCCTCGAACTCCTCGGCCTCGACGGGAGAGGAATTCGCAGGTAAAACTTGAAAGTAAGGATGCACTATTAGTAAGCTTTTTAGCAAAACACTTTGGCTCCTTGCTCAGCCACTCTTTGCCTACCCTAAGCCTGCATTCCTAAGTTCTCCTCTTTTTCTGCCGGATAAGTCTTGTTGAGTACTCCCGTACTCAGGGTTTTATAACCCCTGTAGCAGATGAAGCTCAGGAGCTGACTTGTTTCTGACCCTGTTGTGTGACCGTCGTCGAGGTTGACGACGAAGAAGAGTAAACGAGACCCTTGGGCAGGGTCTGTAAATTTGTAACCGATGTATTAAAGTTTAAGTTGCTCCGCTGGACCTGGTTTGTAATAACACTCTACTATTTGGAAGAACTCCTTTTGTAAAATAAGTTATGTAATGCTTCCGCTGTTTTACTCTGAAATATTATTTTGGTCGTATGCCGTTTGTGGTACTGCAAGGTCTTCGCAACGAATGATCCTGGTGTTAAGGTGGCCACTTGCTATCCTATAAGGGCGAGAAGAAGAAGTTCTCGTTAATTGACCATCACCAGTGGTCAGGACGAGCCGGCTTGGCACGCCACAGGTAGCAGTGGAATGAGCATCCAGCGATGCTCATCGGACTTCTAAAGTGGGAGGATCCCCGGCATCGCCGTCAGAGGTCCTTAGGACAATGACAGGTGCCGGTGGGCCCAGACACTTAGGGGGTTCTGCCACAGCTGGTATCAGAGCATTCGTTGCTAAGATGACTGTTGTACCTCTTGAAAAACTTCAAAATTCCTTTGGATCCAATACTATAAACTGGTCTACTTTGAGTCCAAGTGCTTAGTCCTAACTTACCCCTGTCTATAGGCTTTCTTAGAATTTTTGAAGTGGTATGGAGGAGCAACCTAGAAGTATTGCCCTATGTTGTAAAAATTTAAAGTAATATCGTTGCGAATCGTTGGTAGGAATCGTAAGTTCGTGCATGCATCATGATGTATTAACTGGTTAAGTTTCCTTCCTCCTTGTTCGGGTTGGGTGAATAGAACCAAACTTATTCTTGCTAACCTTTAAGGTCTCTCTTACTAATCTAAACTTACCCTCTACAGGATGGCTCGTCAGAAGCAGACCCCGCGTAAGAGGGCAGTGTCACGGAACCGTCCAAATTATAAGAGCACAAGTACAAAAACAATCACCGAAGCGATCAATTTATCATACTTGAGCCCATATAACTCCGGTAGTCCAACAAAATCACGAGGGATTTCAAACCAACCAACATACAAGCCAAGATCGTAGTGATTCAACATAACAAGTCACACGTTACATACATTTCGCAAGTAGTTCAAATACATCGGAGTTCGATAAGGTTATTACAACTCAGGTTTACAAATAGCGGAAGCAAAGTAATTTGAAACCAATATCACTTTTATTTCAAATACATGCCAGTACCATGGTCCATTCCAACAAAAGCATCATAGATGAGGTAAGTAGGAAGGATCATGCCCATGATCTTACTCCTTCCCTAAAGCAGGAGTCATCCAAATCTTGCAGTAGCTATGATACATCACAACCTGCAACAAGTGGGAATAAACCCTGAGTACGAGAATGTACTCAGCTAGACTTACCCGTCATAAACCAGAAATAAATGACACCAAGGAGTATGCAAGGCTGATATATAAGTGGAGCTTGTTGGACAACATTTTGCATAAAAAGCTTAAGTATAAATAGTTAAACCTTTCTTATTTAGCATCCATTTAATTCTCATTAACCTATCAACTAGATTAGCACCTGTACTATAGCAATCACTTGATTAATATCAATCAATAATAACCATATCAGGTTTATCAAGGCCGTGATCATCATCATCATCATAGAACCATTAAGTTATTTAGTGAATGCTACGTTTGCCGCTGCTCTGTCAAGTTCTCACTATCCGGGAGAGACGGCGATTCGAATCGATTCCTATCCAGCTGGAGGGTTATTCCTAACACTCACCCATGCTTCCCCCGTCGGAGAGCAAGTGGGTCACCTTTGGTACGACTCAGGAATCGCGGCTCCGATCAGCGCCGCACTCCCAGGGCTACCACTCTGCCAGGGAGGTCAGGAATTTTAACTCACCTGCCTTTGGACTTACGCCAATGGTCCCCCGCACACCGCACTTCCTCCGGTAGTGCGCACTTTATACTTGCCGGTCTTCCGGCCTGAGTCATACTACTCGGCTTCGCGGTCGGAACGAGTTATCCGGCCAACTAAGTGTTAGGCATGCGTTCAACATGACAAGAGGACGTACAACGATCGGTCCTTAATTGACACAGACGGGGATAGATCCACACCCAAGACCTCCATGCCTTGTTGTTTCACTATCATCATCCCGCCCGGTCTCCTTTCATATTATTAACACATGGTTCTTTTCCACGATAGCAAATATAGCCAACCATGATCTGGAATCCACCTATATCCTGCAGGTGACAGGAAATCACCTGGCTTCTACCGAGCTAAGCATGGCTAAGCAGAGACATGATCCTAACTAATTAGGATTCAGGTTATATATATACTGGACAAGGAAGGGTATATATATGCAGCAAGGGTTTCATCCAACTCCTATACTTAATGCAACAATACATATATAACAAATATATACTCATTCACTTTCAAAAAGTAGGAGGCTTATAATGCTCCGGGGCTTGCCTGGAATGTGACACCGAGTCAGATTTGTTAGCTTGCTCCGTCTTGGTGACATCTAAGATCATAACACTTGCTTAATCATCCATCTTCGGGATGATCCACCATCACGTCCTTCACGTGGTTCATCTAGCGTACCTAGATGACATGCAAGATGCAAGTGCATGAACACATGTTTCACCGGGTCTCAAGTAAATTAACTTGGCCATTACCAAAGACATGAGTCATACATAGCAATATACCAAGCAACAGCAATACATGGAATGTATCATTTTTAGGACTGTTAACAACAGCTGAGAAAATAAATTATAACTGGAGTTACACAACTCCAAAGGACATGAATTAAGACATTCTGGAAAGCTTAAGAAATTATCTGCATTTTATATTTAGACATCAAAGCATGATTCTCAACCTAAACTGGTCGAAATTATAAAGTTCCAGAATCTATCCCTGACAAACAGAGAGCAGCCATTTCTGGAATCCAACTTTGAACAGACATAACTCACAAACCACAAGGCCAAATACTACCAAATTTTAACAGCAGCCAGATAGTTGAATTATCTACAACTTTGCTATAAACAATATTCCCAGAAAACACCATTTACATATTGTAATCCAAACAGTTCAACAAACTGTCCAGAAACAATCAATTGCAAACAATTAATTATTAACTTATGTTTCAAACATGCATTTGAGCAAAACCATTGTTACCAACAGTTTGCACATATCTAAAGAACACCAGAAAATATAGTGGTCATTACCAAATAAATTTATTTAATGCATTTCTTAATTTATTTGTATAATAAGGTGAATTAAAGAACATATAACAAAAGTGCTCAATAAATTCCACCAAAATTACAGTAGCTTCTAAACACTATCCATAGCCCACTGTATCAATTTCACTGCATTTGAATAAGCATAGCAACATCTATGAAAAAGACAAATTGCTATTGCAATTAACCATGTGAGAATAAGATAAATGCACAAATCATATTTTCTTCAAACACATGGCCATATCATACATAAACATGATACCATAATATCATAGGATTGTATTGGAACAACATTTTCCATTTTTACATTTTTATTTATAATTATAAACCATTTATCAAGATCCATAAAGACATCTCTGTCCAAAATATGGACAGAATCTATCATGTCACATTAAACAGCCATAACTTGAGTTTCATATGCCCATAAATTATGGTTATGTACTTTCTAGAAAGCTTACTAAATTGTGAACAACTTTGTTATTAACATATAGAGCTGAATCTAGCACTAACAAGGTCTTACATAACAAACAATGCATCCCTGTCTGGGTTTAGACAGAAAATGAAACAGTAATTTAAACCACTATAACTAGACATATGCTTAACCAAAAATTATGTTATTTAGCTTGATGGAAAGCTTATGAAAAGTACTACAACTCATATATTTTCATCCAGGCATGATTCACAACCTAACTGAGCCAAACAATATAAACATGCAGATCCACTCAGAATAGGAGCAAAGCAACACAGAGCATTTGTTATTTTTATAACTCTTAATCTAACAAGCCTAAATTCACCAAACTTTTTCCAGACATCAAATATAATATGAAAAGCTTGTCACAATATTTTCACATTTATTTTAGCAATAATACAGTGGTTATGAAAAAGACAAATATAGCAAGCAATTAAAACCGAACTGCATAAATCAATTTTTACCGTTAAAACATCAAACACAAACATGTCATATTATAGATCTACTGCATAGAGAATTTCATAAGGATTCCAAAAAGTCCACATTTGCTATTTTACGATTTTTCTATGATTTTATATAGATTTTCAAAGTTCCAGCATTTCTCCAAAACAAATAGATCCTCGAAGCACTATTCATCTGAGTCATGAGTTCTGCAGAAAACCCCCTGCATTTTGTCGAATTTGTCCCCGTGGTCCTTGGTCGCGAAAGGAAACAGAGGACTCGCCGGAGCGCTTCCTGTTCCGATGAAGGGAGGCCACGTCGGCGGCGAGGGAGTGGTGGGGGAGCACCAGGAGATCACCGCGCACCCGCTGGTCGCCTTGGATGGCCGGGAGAGAGCCCGTGGCGGCCTAGCCACGGCTGCAGGCGGCGGCGGCGGTCTGCTCCGGTGGTGGCGGTGCTCCGGCGATCTTCCACCTCGGTTGAGCGTGCGCGAGATGCGCAGCACGACGCGGCGAGCGATGTGGCACATACAGTGAGTGTCGAGGAAGCGCGGAGTGGCGGGAACAGAACGATGGCGAGCTTGGCATGCCGACCATGGTGGACGGCGCCGTGAGCGCTGTAGGGGGGCGATGGAGAGCGGCAGGGAGGAGAGGAAAGTGAGGGACGAGTGCTTGGACATCTCCCCATCGGTCCAGGTGCGCGAGACACGCAGCACAGGAGGTGGGACGCGAGCTCGGGCATGGCTGCCACGTCCGGGACGCGTGCTGTCCGTTGAGGCATTTTATCGAGCACGTGTCGGGCAATGAAGTGGCTCAGGTGGGACGCGTTTTTGGACTCCTTACGGGCCGATTTGGACTTTGGGCCAAAAACCAAGTTTGCTCTACTCTTTACACTCTCCAACTTTGATTAAGGTGCCATGGTCATTAGAGTTGCAGATTAGAAGATAATTTGATGCCAACCTTTGAGTGTCAAAGAATTGATAGAGATTAGCAAAACTCAAAATTGATGACCAAAACGAAGTCAAACTGGTGTCATCTTTTGGCATACTCTTGTACACAATATGTACTCCAACTTTTATTTTGGGACCCAAGCAAGTTGTTCATAAGAATTAGGAGAACGCGGGATGCCAACATGACGAACTGAAATTCCACACTTAGAAATCCGAAATGCTGGAATTTACAGCAGATTCGAACTTGTGCCTATTATTTGACAGGATTAGAAGATGATTCAGACTTGAGCACTTTAACAAAGTTTGTAGCATAAAAACTATACTACAAGTTTTATTAAAGGACCTTGTACTGTTTCTTCCTGGTTAGTAAGATACAAAGCTCCCAACTAGGATACCCGAAACTGAGCACCTTGAGGACTTTGCCAAATTTCTGGGGTTCCAAAACAGCACTGCATTGAATCTTGTGAGCTTAATTTGACTAGGATAGGTACCAAACTAGCTCTTGACCATTAAATAAAGTTTGTTCTACAGAAGCAAAACTATAACTTTTATTTAAGGTCAAACCTCATAATTGGTACCAAAGTCAAACTTTCACTTTGGTCAAAGTATCAACTTGATAAAGCTCAAACTAGGGTTTTAGAGCAAATAAAGCATTTTCTTGGCACAAGCTCAACATGAACCCTTCATAACTTTTGTTGTAGAGTTCATCTAGAGTCATTTGGTCAAGATTGCAAGATTAGGTTGGTAACCCAAGGTTCCGTTCACTTAATAAGGTCATTCCAACAATCATGTAACTTATCCTTTCATTTGACCTTTTGAATCCAAACTTCACGAAACTTTTTGAGTGATCAACCTAGGTAGAGATGGAGATGATGCACATGAAAGAAGCACCATCAGCAACCACAAGCTTTATTATGCAGGATCATCAAGCATTCACTTGTCACAACATCAAAGTATGTTTCATACTATCATATATGAACAAGTGATGCTTATGCTCATGAAATGTAAGTGCCAAAACGCAAAACAAACACCTGGGGTGTTACAGCCCTCCCCCCTTAAAAAGAATCTCGTCCCGAGATTCGGTGCGAAAGACTTTCAAGGGAAGAGAAACAATGTCATGCATTTCCCAACCTCAACGATAGCATTCGAACATTAGAGAAGCTATGTTGGACCAAAAGTTTTCTGATACTTACTTTTCATAGAAAACTTTGGTCTGAAGATGAAGCATTGTTACTTTGGGAGGAATCCAAGAGAGCACTGTCCTGCGCACTTTGTTCTCAAAGTATGAAGGGTGGTTCAGAGCATAAGCGGAGCTACGTGTGTCATCAGTCTCTTTAATGAAACTAATGCAAGCCATAAGAACCTTGCACCAAGTCACAAGCTTCTAAGGGTTGCTCATTATAGAGGTTCCAGGCTCATTCACAACATTTGAAAAGTAGTCTTCTACCAAAATGGTTGGAGTACAACTTTCCAAGCATGCAGTTCTCTTTCTCTGATGACAAAATTGTACTTAGCAACCTGGTTAAGAGAACGATGAATGTGATAGCTGACTTTGTGGGTTCAACACATTCCATGATCATTTACTTCAAGGGGATCCTTGTATGCAAACAACAAAAGTTATTTGGGTGGAATCAGGTGCAACGTCTTAGGTAACACATAGAAGGTACCCAAGGCATGTAGGAATTGGATAACCACTACTGATGAAGGATGATTGCGTGAGCTAGAGGTCTCCAACAGTTGCAAGTATTCAACCAATTACCACTCAATTCTACATGAAACTTGATAAAAATTCAGATCCATGAGTCTTCTAATCTCTGACCGAAATTCAGCTCAAAAAGGCAACATTTGCGTAAGCAGAACATGTACATACTAACTTGTTCGGTGCTGCAATGGCAGTGTTCTGGACTGACAAGACATCTCTCAACTCCATGTTTAATTCACTAATTGATAAAACATATCCGTCGTGGCTGTCACTCCATCATTACTTTCCTTGAGATTAGCCTTGCTACTAGCAACCATACAATTGCCTCTCAGCCCAATATTTTCCAAAGCTTCACACTTAACCACAACAATTACAGTTGATACTCAACAATTGGTAACCTCCAAAGCTAGGAGATAAGGATTCATACCAAAGATGGTTGACTTTAGTTGTATGACCATGATGCACATAAAGATCAAGACTTACGAAAACTTGGACATAAGCACAATGGTGATGATCGATGATTATTTAACAGATAACTTGTCCAACATTAAGTGTTGGGTGTCCTTTTGGTTCGATAAGGATGACTCATGGTGTTCACTTAATGCTCATCGTCATTGTAGGGATAGTGAAATACTGTCACTTGTCTACCATCTCTTGCAGTCTGTTAGTTTTTGTGTCAGTGACTTGTTCTTTAAAGGTTAACCTCTAGTTGACTTCAAAAGAATGTCCTATGACATCTGGTTGGACATAGGGAAATTTCGATATGATATGGTGAGATTATCAAGGAAAGGTCACAAGAAAACATTTCATTGGTATAATTCCATAATGGATCATGACTAGAAACCTCGATACCAGCGCGTGCCGAGCAGCACATCCTTGTGTCGGCCGCCCACAAGAGGCTCTCGGTTTCGTCGCGGCACCGTTATCTACTACTCATGAGACCATTATTGATCATACACTCAATGAAAAATTTCATGTGGCACAAAAGTTAGTTGTATGAACAAGCATTGTGCAAAGGAGGGATAACAAAGCAAAGGTAGTCACAAGGTTTGGAGTCAACATGGAAGTGACCTGAAGATCCAAAACACAACACAGGAGAACATATCTTACTTGTCGAAGACAACTGATCATGGATCTTGCTTTAATTTCCACAAAATCATTGTGTTAACCAAGATAGTTACCAGATAAATGATTAACATGAGATCATGACTGATAATATTTAAGATTATGGAGAATTGGAGGTTCAATAAACGAGATTCAAGAGACCAAGCTGATACTTAGATTAGGGCTTCATCAACACAGCAGCAACATGATCTGTTATGAAAAGATTATGAGGCTCATGCAACAACTGATAAGCATTGCACTAGATCAACTGTAGGACAAGGAACCAAGTGGTGTGAGAGGATTCTTGGGGTATGGTTTTCGCACACAGAAGCAAGACACCCAAGACTTAAGCAAGCATGTGAGAACATCAATGAAATTATCTCCAGCAACCATTACTATAAGAAAAGGTGGTAGATAGTAAACAGAACATGATGGTAATGTGTTGTTATCCTTTATTGAGTAGGTGCATACTCTTCTTCAGTCGAGAAGATAAATCTCACTTATGTCCAAAAAGGCTAGCCATCTCAAACATGTGCATCATGTTGACGGATGGCACAGATTGACCAATACATAAGCAAGCCATTGAGATAGATCAAAGGATAACCCAGTTAAATTGGTATCAAGCACAAGAGCTAAAGAATGATCTTTAGAAAGATACTCACTAAGATAATTGCAGTCAGGATACAACATGAATATGGTGTACCCCACTAACTGTGAGCATACCTCCTTCTACATGCACGTGTGCATGTGGTTCAAGGCTTTAGGGAATAATGACATTGATGCATAACCAATGTAGTACGTTGCATGATTAAGAATGATTAGCATCATGATATGAGATTCATGATTTGACAGATAACCATTATGCAACCCAACATCTGGTTCTTAGGACAAGGATCATGATACGATATTGTACCACAAAGTAGGTAGATATGATCATGTCTTTAGGAACAGGATGATTTCTTTTAGATAGGTAGCAAAGGGTCCAAAAGAATTTGGGCAAAGCTCAACCTAGGACAAATCATGGGCAAAAGTTGATATTCAAGAAAACCCAACGAGGTTTGGTTAGGTACACAAGCAAAAGCTCATGTGTTCTAAGCAAGAAGGTGTACTTGAGACAACTTGTGAGATAAGCACAATGATAAGGCTTGATGACAACACATTGTCTCACCGAGGACAAGAGGTTAGACAACTTGTGCTACAACCACACCTAGAAAGCAAGGCAACCACACATAAAAAGAACTACTGTGTAGGTAACTAGAAAGGAAGAACCTAACACCAAGCATAGCTACTCAAGCAACATAGAGCAAGGCATTTTATCTAACTTTACACAAGCACAGTGACATCATATTAATTCACAAGTTACTTATTGTTAGAACAAGGGTGTCAAGAGCAAAGTTATGCATAGGGCAATCAATCATGATGATGCATGCTTCGTCCTATTCGTCCTCACAAAATTACCAGCCTAAGGTGGTAATCACGTTCTATATCGGTGGCATAATACGCACACTCTCGACATACAGCTAGTCGTTAGCTACAAACAATCTACGCATTCGTGGTTAGCGTACCTGCAGAAAATTTCATTTCAACCCAACCCAACAATGATATAAGTGCATGAAATGAAATATTGGACTCTAGGTTGAAAGCTAGATGTTTCCATATATATCCCAATATATATATTTCAGCATCAAACTACCCGAAATGAGATACGCCTATACATACATAGAGACATGTATATACGGCCGTATCACTAACCCACAATTAAGTACCTTCATATATACATGCGTGTAACATGTAAATATTCCAGTAACCAAAGCTAGCTCTCCCCTAGACCGACGGTTGGACGATCATGCTCTCACAACTCACACTTACCTGAGCGTAGGTGCGACGTTGCAAAATTTGAATCTATCAACATATATGGCTAATTCATATATGAGGGCTACCTCTACCATTTGACCACAGGGTAGCATAGTGCGGTCATCATACATACATACCTTGGCCTGGGCGTAGATGTAAATTGATCCATACATTACCACTCAAATGAATGGCATCCATACAATAGCACGCCGTATGGACGACGAAATAAAAATTGCAGTAAGTAAATCCCCCCATAGTTAGTACTTAACTAAGCCACCTAAAGGTCCTTAGTTGGGCATAGAGGAATGACCACTGGCATACTTAGATTAAAAGTTCAGATTTGAACACACCTATATATAGCTATAAGTTGTCAAAACTGATTTTTATAAAGAAAAGCTTTGTTTTAATACACATGTGACATGTTTACTGTTGAACCTTGCTCCGATGCCAGCTGTCACGGAACCGTCCAAATTATAAGAGCACAAGTACAAAAACAATCACCGAAGCGATCAATTTATCATACTTGAGCCCATATAACTCCGGTAGTCCAACAAAATCACGAGGGATTTCAAACCAACCAACATACAAGCCAAGATCGTAGTGATTCAACATAACAAGTCACACGTTACATACATTTCGCAAGTAGTTCAAGTATATCGAAGTTCGATAAGGTTATTACAACTCAGGTTTACAAATAGCGGAAGCAAAGTAATTTGAAACCAATATCACTTTTATTTCAAATACATGCCAGTACCATGGTCCATTCCAACAAAAGCATCATAGATGAGGTAAGTAGGAAGGATCATGCCCATGATCTTACTCCTTCCCTAAAGCAGGAGTCATCCAAATCTTGCAGTAGCTATGATACATCACAACCTGCAACAAGTGGGAATAAACCCTGAGTACGAGAATGTACTCAGCTAGACTTACCCGTCATAAACCAAAAATAAATGACACCAAGGAGTATGCAAGGCTGATATATAAGTGGAGCTTGTTGGACAACATTTTGCATAAAAAGCTTAAGTATAAATAGTTAAACCTTTCTTATTTAGCATCCATTTAATTCTCATTAACCTATCAACTAGATTAGCACCTGTACTATAGCAATCACTTGATTAATATCAATCAATAATAACCATATCAGGTTTATCAAGGCCGTGATCATCATCATCATCATAGAACCATTAAGTTATTTAGTGAATGCTACGTTTGCCGCTGCTCTGTCAAGTTCTCACTATCCGGGAGAGACGGCGATTCGAATCGATTCCTATCCAGCTGGAGGGTTATTCCTAACACTCACCCATGCTTCCCCCGTCGGAGAGCAAGTGGGTCACCTTTGGTACGACTCAGGAATCGCGGCTCCGATCAGCGCCGCACTCCCAGGGCTACCACTCTGCCAGGGAGGTCAGGAATTTTAACTCACCTGCCTTTGGGCTTACGCCAATGGTCCCCCGCACACCGCACTTCCTCCGGTAGTGCGCACTTTATACTTGCCGGTCTTCCGGCCTGAGTCATACTACTCGGCTTCGCGGTCGGAACGAGTTATCCGGCCAACTAAGTGTTAGGCATGCGTTCAACATGACAAGAGGACGTACAACGATCGGTCCTTAATTGACACAGACGGGGATAGATCCACACCCAAGACCTCCATGCCTTGTTGTTTCACTATCATCATCCCGCCCGGTCTCCTTTCATATTATTAACACATGGTTCTTTTCCACGATAGCAAATATAGCCAACCATGATCTGGAATCCACCTATATCCTGCAGGTGACAGGAAATCACCTGGCTTCTACCGAGCTAAGCATGGCTAAGCAGAGACGTGATCCTAACTAATTAGGATTCAGGTTATATATATACTGGACAAGGAAGGGTATATATATGCAGCAAGGGTTTCATCCAACTCCTATACTTAATGCAACAATACATATATAACAAATATATACTCATTCACTTTCAAAAAGTAGGAGGCTTATAATGCTCCGGGGCTTGCCTGGAATGTGACACCGAGTCAGATTTGTTAGCTTGCTCCGTCTTGGTGACATCTAAGATCATAACACTTGCTTAATCATCCATCTTCGGGATGATCCACCATCACGTCCTTCACGTGGTTCATCTAGCGTACCTAGATGACATGCAAGATGCAAGTGCATGAACACATGTTTCACCGGGTCTCAAGTAAATTAACTTGGCCATTACCAAAGACATGAGTCATACATAGCAATATACCAAGCAACAGCAATACATGGAATGTATCATTTTTAGGACTGTTAACAACAGCTGAGAAAATAAATTATAACTGGAGTTACACAACTCCAAAGGACATGAATTAAGACATTCTGGAAAGCTTAAGAAATTATCTGCATTTTATATTTAGACATCAAAGCATGATTCTCAACCTAAACTGGTCGAAATTATAAAGTTCCAGAATCTGTCCCTGACAAACAGAGAGCAGCCATTTCTGGAATCCAACTTTGAACAGACATAACTCACAAACCACAAGGCCAAATACTACCAAATTTTAACAGCAGCCAGATAGTTGAATTATCTACAACTTTGCTATAAACAATATTCCCAGAAAACACCATTTACATATTGTAATCCAAACAGTTCCACAAACTGTCCAGAAACAATCAATTGCAAACAATTAATTATTAACTTATGTTTCAAACATGCATTTGAGCAAAACCATTGTTACCAACAGTTTGCACATATCTAAAGAACACCAGAAAATATAGTGGTCATTACCAAATAAATTTATTTAATGCATTTCTTAATTTATTTGTATAATAAGGTGAATTAAAGAACATATAACAAAAGTGCTCAATAAATTCCACCAAAATTACAGTAGCTTCTAAACACTATCCATAGCCCACTGTATCAATTTCACTGCATTTGAATAAGCATAGCAACATCTATGAAAAAGACAAATTGCTATTGCAATTAACCATGTGAGAATAAGATAAATGCACAAATCATATTTTCTTCAAACACATGGCCATATCATACATAAACATGATACCATAATATCATAGGATTGTATTGGAACAACATTTTCTATTTTTACATTTTTATTTATAATTATAAACCATTTATCAAGATCCATAAAGACATCTCTGTCCAAAATATGGACAGAATCTATCATGTCACATTAAACAGCCATAACTTGAGTTTCATATGCCCATAAATTATGGTTATGTACTTTCTAGAAAGCTTACTAAATTGTGAACAACTTTGTTATTAACATATAGAGCTGAATCTAGCACTAACAAGGTCTTACATAACAAACAATGCATCCCTGTCTGGGTTTAGACAGAAAATGAAACAGTAATTTAAACCACTATAACTAGACATATGCTTAACCAAAAATTATGTTATTTAGCTTGATGGAAAGCTTATGAAAAGTACTACAACTCATATATTTTCATCCAGGCATGATTCACAACCTAACTGAGCCAAACAATATAAACATGCAGATCCACTCAGAATAGGAGCAAAGCAACACAGAGCATTTGTTATTTTTATAACTCTTAATCTAACAAGCCTAAATTCACCAAACTTTTTCCAGACATCAAATATAATATGAAAAGCTTGTCACAATATTTTCACATTTATTTTAGCAATAATACAGTGGTTATGAAAAAGACAAATATAGCAAGCAATTAAAACCGAACTGCATAAATCAATTTTTACCGTTAAAACATCAAACACAAACATGTCATATTATAGATCTACTGCATAGAGAATTTCATAAGGATTCCAAAAAGTCCACATTTTCTATTTTACGATTTTTCTATGATTTTATATAGATTTTCAAAGTTCCAGCATTTCTCCAAAACAAATAGATCCTCGAAGCACTATTCATCTGAGTCATGAGTTCTGCAGAAAACCCCCTGCATTTTGTCGAATTTGTCCCCGTGGTCCTTGGTCGCGAAAGGAAACAGAGGACTCGCCGGAGCGCTTCCTGTTCCGACGAAGGGAGGCCACGTCGGCGGCGAGGGAGTGGTGGGGGAGCACCAGGAGATCACCGCGCACCCGCTGGTCGCCTTGGATGGCCGGGAGAGAGCCCGTGGCGGCCTAGCCACGGCTGCAGGCGGCGGCGGCGGTCTGCTCCGGTGGTGGCGGTGCTCCGGCGATCTTCCACCTCGGTTGAGCGTGCGCGAGATGCGCAGCACGACGCGGCGAGCGATGTGGCACATACAGTGAGTGTCGAGGAAGCGCGGAGTGGCGGGAACAGAACGATGGCGAGCTTGGCATGCCGACCATGGTGGACGGCGCCGTGAGCGCTGTAGGGGGGCGATGGAGAGCGGCAGGGAGGAGAGGAAAGTGAGGGACGAGTGCTTGGACATCTCCCCATCGGTCCAGGTGCGCGAGACACGCAGCACAGGAGGTGGGACGCGAGCTCGGGCATGGCTGCCACGTCCGGGACGCGTGCTGTCCGTTGAGGCATTTTATCGAGCACGTGTCGGGCAATGAAGTGGCTCAGGTGGGACGCGTTTTTGGACTCCTTACGGGCCGATTTGGACTTTGGGCCAAAAACCAAGTTTGCTCTACTCTTTACACTCTCCAACTTTGATTAAGGTGCCATGGTCATTAGAGTTGCAGATTAGAAGATAATTTGATGCCAACCTTTGAGTGTCAAAGAATTGATAGAGATTAGCAAAACTCAAAATTGATGACCAAAACGAAGTCAAACTGGTGTCATCTTTTGGCATGCTCTTGTACACAATATGTACTCCAACTTTTATTTTGGGACCCAAGCAAGTTGTTCATAAGAATTAGGAGAACGCGGGATGCCAACATGACGAACTGAAATTCCACACTTAGAAATCCGAAATGCTGGAATTTACAGCAGATTCGAACTTGTGCCTATTATTTGACAGGATTAGAAGATGATTCAGACTTGAGCACTTTAACAAAGTTTGTAGCATAAAAACTATACTACAAGTTTTATTAAAGGACCTTGTACTGTTTCTGCCTGGTTAGTAAGATACAAAGCTCCCAACTAGGATACCCGAAACTGAGCACCTTGAGGACTTTGCCAAATTTCTGGGGTTCCAAAACAGCACTGCATTGAATCTTGTGAGCTTAATTTGACTAGGATAGGTACCAAACTAGCTCTTGACCATTAAATAAAGTTTGTTCTACAGAAGCAAAACTATAACTTTTATTTAAGGTCAAACCTCATAATTGGTACCAAAGTCAAACTTTCACTTTGGTCAAAGTATCAACTTGATAAAGCTCAAACTAGGGTTTTAGAGCAAATAAAGCATTTTCTTGGCACAAGCTCAACATGAACCCTTCATAACTTTTGTTGTAGAGTTCATCTAGAGTCATTTGGTCAAGATTGCAAGATTAGGTTGGTAACCCAAGGTTCCGTTCACTTAATAAGGTCATTCCAACAATCATGTAACTTATCCTTTCATTTGACCTTTTGAATCCAAACTTCACGAAACTTTTTGAGTGATCAACCTAGGTAGAGATGGAGATGATACACATGAAAGAAGCACCATCAGCAACCACAAGCTTTATTATGCAGGATCATCAAGCATTCACTTGTCACAACATCAAAGTATGTTTCATACTATCATATATGAACAAGTGATGCTTATGCTCATGAAACGTAAGTGCCAAAACGCAAAACAAACACCTGGGGTGTTACAGGCAGGTCCAAAAGGAGTTCCTCGACATCAGTTGGCTCCACGCAGTGATCAAGCCAGCAGTAGCCGTTCACCGCCTCAGCAGGAGGTGGACAGGTTGTCCGCCGAGTTGACTGAGGTGATGAGAGAAAGAATGTACAATGTTATTGAGATCGGCAAACTCAAAGCTCAACTAGCCAAAGAAAAACAAGCTACAGAGAACTGTGAAGCCATGTTGTCCCGTATGGTGGAGGAGAGGAATGCCGCCATTGCCCGAGAGGAAGAAGCTAGGAGCACACACAGGCATGAGCTGACTAGGATAAATGCGAAGCTGGGCAAGGCCAGGTATCTTAAGGATTTGTACGTGAAGATGGCGGCCACGGTCACCGCGCAGCGGGATGTCGCGTGGCAGCGAGAGGACCAGCTCCAGTTGGAGAAGCTGGAGCTGGCACATCACTTAGATACCGTCAATGACTTGACGATGCAATATCGTGATATTGCATTTGATCTATATCATCAGCTCCACCCACCTCCAGGCGAAGGAGAGATGGATACAGATGGCGAGTTGGCAGACGATGGGGAACCCGATCCAGGCCTCAGTGATGAAGAGGAGTCCGACCCCGATGACAACAACCCAGGGGGTAATCAGGAGGATGGCAATGACGACCCGGGCTACAGCTCTGGCCACACCAACTAGTTCGGTGAAACCGCGGGTAACGTCATTGTAGGAGTCCTAGCTTGCCGTAGTGGGGGTCGGGTTTGTAATATAAGTTTTCTTTCAGTTTGAGAAGTTGTACTTGTTTGTTCCTGGTGTGTTGAACTAATGTTTAATGAATGAATGGAAGAATGTAAGATATGTTCTACGTTATGAAGTTCATGTGGTGACAAGTATCTATGATTCTTGTAGCAGATGCCAATGCGTACACGCGGATCTGATGGAGCTGGGACATCTCAGGGAGGGGATGATATCCCCAACCCTCCACCTGCTCCACCTTCTTTGGCCGAGGCCATTGCTGTTTTGTTGAATGCTACTACTGACAACGCTCGCTTGCTGCGCGAGCTAGCACAGCGTCAACCACACCCCGCCCCAAACTTCAGAGCACCACGCAACGGGGACGGAGAGACTCGGTATGTGGACTTTACCGAGACCAGGCCCTCGGTGTTCACTAAGGCCGATGAGCCTTTAGAAGCGGATGACTGGCTCCGGACCATGGAGCACAAGTTTAGTTTGATTCAGTGTTCAGAAACTCAAAAGCCCCTGTTCGCAGCTCAGCAGCTTCGGGGAGCTGCAGGTGCCTGGTGGGAGAACTTCTTAGCTATCCAAGCTCCCGGACACCAAGTCACCTGGACCGAGTTTAAGGACGCGTTCCACGCCCATTACATTCCTGAAGGGCTCATGGCCATGAAGGCCGAAGAGTTTCTCTCCTTGCAGCAGGGCGACAAAAGTGTCATGGAATATGTGGCAAAGTTTAATCATCTCTCTCAATATGCCACAGACCATGTAAACACTGACAGAAAGAAGAAAGCCTGCTTCATGCGTGGTCTAAATACTAAACTTCAGACCATGATGACCACTTGCCAAAATGCTACCTTCTATGAGGCGGTAAATATTGCCATCGCCTCAGAGGAAAAGAATAGAAAGCATAAAGAAGCCAAGAAGAAGGCTGCTTCTTCATCCTTCTCTGGTCGCGGCCAAAAGCGCCAGAGAATCATTTATCATCGGCAGGGCCACGGACGTTTCCAAGCACCGTCACCTTATCGTGGTCCTTTCTCCCCTCCACAGTATAGACCAGGGCAGCAGGTATACCCTCGACCTACTGCCATCGCTCTTGCACCACGCCAGCCGAACGCCCCAGGTGTTCGCCCCACTGCTCCGCCCAGCCACAATTACCCTTGTTTCAATTGTCGTAAGCCTGGGCATTTCTCTAAAGAGTGCCCTTTCCCCCGCCAAACCAACCCTACCTTCCAAAGGCCACCTATGGGCCAACCCCAGCCGGGTCAATTCAGGACTGGGATTCAGAAAGGACAACCTGTGCAAAGGGGAAAACAAACGAAGAAAGTGGGACAAGTCTTCCATATGGAGGTGGAGACGATCCCGGAGGGTGAACCAGTAATGATGGGTACGTTTCCTATTGCGAAGCATCTTGCTTTAATGCTTTTTGATTCCAGTGCATCTCATACATTCATCAACCGCACCTTTGTGTTAAAGCATGGCATACCCATTGGGGAAACACAAGATCAGTTTTATATACAGTCGCCAGGAGGACGGCTGATGTCCAAAGAGATGGTTCACCAAGTACCCATCGAATTTGGTGGGCACAATTTTCCTACTAGCATGATTGTTCTTAAGGACCAAGAGATTGATGTCATCTTAGGCATGAACTGGATGGCACAACGAGGGGTTGTGCTAGACACTTTGCATCGAACCATTAAAATTCCATTGCCCAATGAGAATTCTTATTTGCTAATTCAATTAGTTACTCCCAAGCGGACAATTGGGCAAGTTCATGCCGCTAATGTGTCTGAAGTCAAAGATACCGGTAGTTCGGGATTTTCCGGATGTATTTCCTGAAGACCTACCAGGTCTGCCTCCGGACCGGGATGTACAATTCAGTATAGAATTGAAACCAGGGACAGCCCCAATATCTCGAAGGGCCTACAGAATGGCACCGAAAGAGCTGACCGAATTAAAAACCCAATTACAAGAACTGGTGCAGAAAGGTTTTATTCAGCCCAGTTCTTCTCCATGGGGTTGCCCAGCCTTGTTTGTGAAAAAGAAAGATCAAACATTAAGGCTGTGTGTCGACTATCGTCCCCTAAATGAGGTGACGATTAAGAACAAGTACCCATTGCCCCGCATTGACTTATTGTTTGACCAGCTAGCTGGGGCCAAAGTATTCTCAAAAATTGATTTGAGATCAGGGTACCACCAAATTAAAATTAGGCCGGAAGATGTGCCCAAGACAACTTTTACAACCCGTTACGGGCTGTATGAATACTTGGTGATGTCCTTTGGGTTGACCAATGCACCGGCCCATTTCATGTACCTGATGAACTCTGTCTTCATGCCAGAACTAGACAAATTTGTCGTCGTCTTTATTGATGACATCTTGATCTACTCCAAGACTAAGAAAGAACATGCTGAACATTTGAGAATCGTGCTGACCCGTCTCAGGGAGCATCAGCTATATGCCAAGTTCAGCAAATGTGAGTTCTAGCTGGACAAAGTCCATTTCCTGGGTCACGTGTTGTCAGCTGAGGGAGTCGCTGTAGACCCAGGCAAAGTAGAAGATGTGTTGAATTGGAAACCCCTGACTACGGTACATGAGGTCCGTAGTTTTCTGGGTATGGCGGGATATTACCGTCGTTTCATTCCGGACTTTTCAAGAGTCGCCAAACCAATCACGACCTTGCTCAAAAATCAAACAAAATTTGTTTGGTCACCTCCATGTGAGCAAGCTTTTCAGACTCTGAAAAGATTACTGACAACTGCACCTGTCTTAGCCTAGCCAGACATTGAAAAACCCTTTGATGTGTATTGTGACGCATCAGGGATAGGGATAGGCTGCGTGCTAATGCAGGAGGGTCGTGTAATTGCCTATGCTTCCAGACGACTCAAACCACATGAAGAGAATTACCCGACCCATGATCTAGAACTAGCCGCCGTGGTACATGCATTAAAGATCTGGCGTCATTATCTGTTGGGGAACACATGTCATCTATACACCGATCACAAAAGCTTGAAGTATATCTTTACTCAAGCTGAGCTTAATATGCGCCAGCGAAGGTGGCTAGAATTAATTAAAGATTACGACCTTGAGGTGCATTATCATTCTGGCAAGGCAAATGTAGTAGCTGATGCCCTCAGTCGTAAGGCTCACTGTAATTGCTTAACAGTGACGCCGAGGGATATAACTTTGTGCCAAGAGCTAGAGAACTTGGGGATAGAAATGATTTCCCTGGGAAGCCTTGCCAATCTAAAGATTGATTTCAATCTTGAAGCTCAAATCATAGAGGCACAAAAAGAAGACAAAGGCATGAAACATCTTAAAGAGAAGATTTCTAATAGGGCACCCACAGACTTTAAGGTGGATGATACAGGAGTAATCTGGTTCAAGAACCGGTTAGTGGTTCCAAAGGTACCTGACCTACGTCAACGCATCCTGGATGAAGCTCATACCACGAGGTATTCTATTCATTCGGGAAGCAATAAGATGTATCAGGACCTAAAACAGAGGTTTTGGTGGACAAAAATGAAGTTAGAAATAGCTCGCTATGTGGCCCAACGTGACACCTGTCGAAAAGTCAAAGCGATTCATCTCAAATCTGCTGGGGAGTTGCAACCTTTGCCTATTCCAGCCTGGAAATGGGATGACATAAGTATGGATTTCATAGTGGGGTTGCCCAGGACAGCCAAAGGCTTTGATTCCATTTGGGTCATCGTAGATCGTCTCACCAAAACAGCACACTTTTTACCTGTAAAGAAATCGTATCATACTTCCACCTATGCTCAGATTTATTTTGATCGTATCCTAAGTCTGCATGGGGTGCCAAAGACAATAGTGTCAGATAGAGGCACACAATTTGTCTCCCAGTTCTGGAAATGCTTACATGAATCCTTGGGCACTAAACTTTTATACAGCACCGCCTACCACCCTCAAACAGGTGGGCAAATTGAGAGGGTGAATCAAACCCTAGAAGATCTATTGAGATCTTGTGCCCTAAATTTTCCAAATAAGTGGGATGACTGCTTGCCTCTAGCAGAATTTTCTTACAACAATAGCTACCAAGAGAGTATCAAGATGGCTCCCTTTGAGGCACTACATGGCCGTCGATGTCGAACTCCGCTACACTGGTCGGAACCCGGAGAAAGATGGTTCTTCGGGGTTGACTTAGTGAAAGAGACTGAGAACAAAGTGAAACAAATCCAAAATAACTTGAGAGTTGCTCAGTCCCGATAGAAAAGTTACGCTGATAAAAGACGTCGACCATTAAAGTTCGCCAAAGGTGATCATGTGTATTTGAAAGTATCCCCAATGAAAGGAGTAAATCGTTTTGGTATTAAAGGCAAGTTAGCGCCCCGTTACATTGGTCCATTTCTAATCATTGACCGATGTGGACAGGTAGCTTACCGCCTTAGACTGCCCGAACGATTATCCGGGATACATAATGTGTTCCATGTGTCTCAACTGAAAAAGTGTCTTCGGGTACCAGACCAAGTCCAAGATATTGAAGATGTAGAACTTGAACCAGATCTAACTTATTCGGAGTATCCTGTCCGAGTACTGGATCAAAGAAATAGAATTACTCGAAGAACAACTACCAAGTGGTACAAGATACAGTGGAGCCAGCACTCTGAAGAGGAAGCCACCTGGGAATCTGAGGACTATCTACTGGAAAATTTTCCTGAATTCCATGCTTCTCTTCAGGGCAACATGTGATAAATAGGGAGTGTACTCTAGTGAAGGAAAAGAGTCGCCAGAGCCATGTACTTAATGTACATATATATGTCTATAATTGAGTAATCCTCCCCAACCTCTTGCTTTATGGGAAAGTTGAAGATGAAAGAGTGTTGACAAATTTCCTTTTCCATTACTTACCCTAAGGTTTTAAATCTCAGGGACGAGATTTCTTTGAGGGAGGGCTGTAACATCCCTAATGTTACGAACACTAAAAACGGATCATGTCATCATAAGCATTGCAAAGCATATTTGTTAAGCACATTATTATGCATTAACTTAAAACAAGTTTATTTTGATTGCTTGTGTTTAGGGAAGTAGAGTGTGCTTATGTGGTGTGTTGATGCTTGTGTGCTTGCTAAAACCCTAGGGGCGAAGTTTTTCGAAAGGCTAAGGGGCGAAACCCTGATTTTTGGAAACCTAGATTTGCCCCCTTTTGCATAACTTGAAAACTAAGCAAAATTTGAGGTTGGGTTCAAAAGCAAAGTTGTAGATCTTGTCAAGATGTACAACTTTGGTGTTTTGAGTTTTTGAAGTTTCAATACAAAATTCAAAGTAATTTTGAAAATGCAGATTTCCAGAAAGTGTCCCCTTTTCCAAGTTAAACCTCCAATTCAAAATCCATTTGGAATTTTGAAAAGTGGTCAACATGAAAGTTGTAGAGCACAAAAGGTTGAACAACTTTCATGTTGGGAGTTTTTCAAGTTGTTATGAAAAGTCAAAAGTAATTTTAGAAATCCTGATTTGTCCCCAATTCAAAAATTTGAATTTCTTTGAATTGGATTTGATTTTGCAAACTGTTTTGGTTAAATCACTGGTTTCCATTCAGAATCAGCCTGGGACACTTAAATATATTTTGCAGCTTATAAAATTGTGCACAACTTTTGTTTTGATTGAATTTTGTGCTCAGTTCAAATTTTGGGCGAATTTTACAAAACTACAAACTGATTGGATCAGGGTCGCTACAGTGTTCGGCAGGGGGGGGTGCTCTGCCGCCGGCGCAGAGCCGCCTCCGCGCACGCCGCCACGCAGCTGGCCACGCAGCTGCTTGCTGCTGTGCTTCGTGCGGACGTCCTCATCCGCATCGCAGGCGCCGTCGCGTGGATAAAGCCTCGGGTGGCCGGGACTTTTCTTTTCTTTTCCCTTGAACCTTATCGCCGACGAGCTCCCTGCGCCTCTCAAATTCGCCGCAAGCACGTCCTCTTCATCTTCCCGGAGTGCAGCACCCACTTCGCCTGCGACCTAGCTACCTCTTGGACCCTTCGCCGCACGCTTTAACCCCCTAGCGCCACCAGCCGAGCCGTCGTCCCCAACTCCGGCCAGGACCGCCGCCGAGGAACTCTTCACGTGGACACGTTGCTCCAGTCGGTACCACGCCTTGCAAGTGGTCGTTTAGAACTCTTCTCGTTTCCCCGATGCTCATGCACTCGCTTTTTCTCCTTGGACGTGAGCAGGACCACCGGGACGACCTCGCCGAAGCCGGAGCACCCGCCCGACCGCACGGCCACCGTCGCCAAGCTTCTCTGCTGCTTCTCCTGCCGTGGTGGTGTGAGCACCATGATCCCCACTTCTTCCTGAACCTCCCGGACCTGTTGGTTTATGCTCTACCGAGCCCCAAGGGCCGGTCCACGGCCGGCCAGGGCGGCCGCCCGCCTTTCGTGCGGCCGGGGTAGGAAGAGAACGATAGAGCGTCCTCGAGCCGTATCTATGTGGTCGCAAGGTCGAGGCGCAACTGATGCGCACCCTGGTGTGGGCTTGGACCTCGCCAGCGGCGACCGGGAGCGCAGCAAGGCCGCCGTGCACGAGGGAGACGGAACTGACAGGCGGGACCCGCCTGTCAGCGTTCCGCAGAGAAAGGGGAGAGGAGAGCCTGACGAGCGGGGCCCGCTCATCAGTGTCCACGTGAGGGGAGGGGCAACGCGCGCAGCGCGTATGCGGGCTGCGTGCGCGTGGGCCGGCCTGCGAGCCAAGTTCCAGGCCGCCTGCTGCGCAAAAATCTTTTTCTTTTTCTTTTTATGCGATTTTTGCTTGATGTTTGAAGTTGTGTAATAAATTGTGTAGTGGTCCAAAAATAGTGAAACTTTTTGTGTAAATTCCAGAGAATATTTAGAGCATAGGAAAAATATTAGAATTTATTTCTTTGATGGTTTGTCTGTTCATAAAAATTTACTCCTTTAATTGGTAAATAAAACTTCTAGATTTTTAATAATTTATTTGTGTGTCCAAAAATCACCAAAATTTGTGGGGAGCCTCTGAATATTGTTTCCAGGCTTCACACAAAATTTAGTGGCATTTGGATAATGTTTGAATAAAATATTATTAAACCCTTATTTAGTAAGTAAATAATAATTCCAAAATAATTAAACAATGATTAGTTAAATCCTCATGATTAGGGTTTGAGTGACTTTGGGATTGTGTGATGACCTAAGGTCATTAATCCTAATGACCTTTGGCATTTAATTATAGTTTGGCCTTAATGCTTAATTACTGTCATTAGTAGTTAATTAAGGATTAATCAAGGTAAATAGAGACAATAATTAGTTAGTTTAGGGTAATTATAAATTAAGAAAAGTCTTAATTTACAGATGCAACCTCTTGAGTAAAAACACTAAAATGGTAAACAACTTTAATTATTGTTTATTCTGTGTTGCACCGAGAAGGCAAGTTGTACTCGACTTGGTCCTTCTTGCATAATTGTCATACGCATATCATGAGCATTCATCATTTTGCGTATAGTGCACGTGACCGAAGGAGCGCCCGTTGAACCGAACCCCGAGGTCGGTGCTCCGTTCGAGGAAGTCGGATCCGAGACTTGGGAAGTCTCCGAGGGTCCCTCTCTGCCCTGCAACCAAGGCAAGCCCCGGATGCATTAACCCTCCTTGAATATTTTAAATCTTTTATCACTTATGAGTCGAAAGTGCTGCATTAGGTAGTTGAGAATTGGGTTAACCTACTTGCTGCATTTACTACCTTGATATTCGTTATCCTGTCCTTGACACCTGTTTTATTTTAAAAACTGCGTAGTGATGCTTAGCCCTGCTACTAAATAGGTTTGAAACAAAGTTTGAAGGGTTGTTGTGGAATACATGTATGATCAATGATGTTTTAATCTGAGACCGGTCGGTGGACTTGCTTTAAGAATGGAGTCTTAAAGTAGTGTCTCCAACTGTGTCGGTTAAGGACCGGTCCGTTGATGGCCCGCTGGGTTGAGAATTTATAGTACTAGCCACTTGCCCTCGGTAAGCCCGGTCTTGTGATCCCTGGACGCGAACAGCTACTCGCGCACTGGGAGTGGAAAGATGGCGAGAGTAGTGTGTACCCACCTTACGGATCTGAGATGACGGGAAAACATCTAGATCGGCTGTAGGATGGTGGAGTACTGTGCTCTCGGGTGCCGCGAACCTGGTCAAATTTGGGGAGAGCTGGATTTGGGTTGACATATGCAAGTTTTGGTTCTACATATGTCGGGTGGTTAGGAACTCCAGCTGGATTGCTAAGCGGTTCGAATCGTCGTTGCTCCCCGATTGGGAGACTCAATCCACTGCCCCTCTCGTAGTTAATTATGCAACTAAGTGGTAAAATGAGAAAGGGGGAAATGTCTCATGAGGTTCGGATCCCAATTCCCGGACTCATAGCGACATGAAGCTATGGCCATCGAATAAATAATACTTTATTTTAGGACTAGAAACTCACAGACTCGTCTGTGGGGAAACAACTAGTTAGACTGTCCTCGAACTCCTCGGCCTCGACGGGAGAGGAATTCGCAGGTAAAACTTGAAAGTAAGGATGCACTATTAGTAAGCTTTTTAGAAAAACACTTTGGCTCCTTGCTCAGCCACTCTTTGCCTACCCTAAGCCTGCATTCCTAAGTTCTCCTCTTTTTCTGCCGGATAAGTCTTGTTGAGTACTCCCGTACTCAGGGTTTTATAACCCCTGTTGCAGGTGAAGCTCAGGAGCCGACTTGTTTCGGACCCTGTTGTGTGACCGTCGTCGAGGTTGACGACGAAGAAGAGTGAACGAGACCCTTGGGCAGGGTCTGTAAATTTGTAACCGATGTATTAAAGTTTAGGTTGCTCCGCTGGACCTGGTTTGTAATAACACTCTGCTATTTGGAAGAACTCCTTTTGTAAAATAAGTTATGTAATGCTTCCGCTGTTTTACTCTGAAATATTATTTTGGTCGTATGCCATTTGTGGTAATGCAAGGTCTTCGCAACGAATGATCCTGGTGTTAAGGTGGCCACTTGCTATCCTATAAGGGCGAGAAGAAGAAGTTCTCGTAAATTGACCATCACCAGTGGTCAGGACGAGCCGGCTTGGCACGCCACAGGTAGCAGTGGAATGAGCCTCCCCGTTCGGGGGTCGAGGCGGACCCCATTACCATCAGCGACACGTCTGGCGGCAACGAGACGTCTAGGGATGCCCGTCCTATGGATGAGGAGGCGTCGACCTCCCTTGTCGTGGGGCGGACGCCCTGGCCTGCTGGTCTTCGCGCCCTCGAGGAGCAGAAGAAAAAGGGAGAGGAGGAGGAGCGGGAGCGCGAGGCAAGGCGGCAGCCGCAGGAGCAGGGCTGCCGACAAGAGTCGCAGGAGCTCGAGGAGCAATAGCAGCAGCAGCAGGGGGGCCAGGAAGAAGGACCGCTCGAGCCCCCTCCTCACAGTCCGCCCCAACCTGTACCACCGGCGCCGTAAGAACCCGGAGACCAGGAGGAGGATTTGCTGGTTTTCGGCCCTCCAACACCAGCGTGGCTCCTTCCAGGGGCGCCCGCGGCGATCCCGGCAGAGTCGGGGCGGGCGGACGGTGTGGTGGCGCTTGCCTGCATGATGCGCACCCCCGTCAACCCCGAGTCCGAGATCAGGAGGACGATCTACGGCATGGACCAAATCGCCCCAGGGTTCCTTCGGGAGCGTCGGGCGTGGGATGACCGTTTTCCCTCTAAGGAGGACGAGATCGGGACGTCGGGGAGTAAAGACGGCACCTAGAAGACGGTAGACGACGACGGTCGGTTCCCATGCCTCGTCGACTTGTTCTTGCGCCATGAGGGCTCCCTCGAGACCATCGAGAACCTTATCCGCGGCGTCAAGGCGCGGGCTGACCGGGAGATGGAGAACTGGTGCCCCGATCGGATCCGCATCCGGGCTTCCACCGACCCGTCCGAGCCCAACATCTTCCTAGACGATAGGAAGGAGGCGGAGAAATGGGAACACGTCGAGGAGCTCCGCCTTTGGATGAAGCACGTGGTGGGGCTCCTGTCGGACGTCATCAACAACAGGCTCAGGCCGGCTTACATTGTAAGTGTTTTTCGATCTTTAATCCTCATGGAGCCTTTTTGTTTTGTATTCTAACTGTTCGACCGCCGACTCGCAGGATATGAATGAGACTTCCCGTATCAAATCGAGCTTCATTCATGCTATGAGGGGTGGCTGGGAGCAGCTCCCCCTCCTCAAGGACCAGCTCCTCGAGTCGCAGGAGAAACTCCTTAAGGCTTATAAAGATCTCATAGCTCTCAAGGAGGAGAATAAGGTGAGGGAAGCTGCCCTGGCCGAGGCTCGAGTGGCCTCAAAGAAGGCTGAGGAAGAGGCCGTGTTGCTGAGGGAGTGGGCTCTGACAGTCGAGGAGGCTGCGTCCAAAGCCCGGGAGGAGGCCCTGTCTTATAGGAGCGTCGTTGCTGATTTGGACAAGGAGAAGGGCCTCCTCAAGACTGATCTAGACTCCCTTCGAGAATCCTTCCAGAGGATGAAGGTGGAGCACGTGAACGGTGAAATCGCCAGGAACGCCGCGGAGGAAGCCAAGAAGAAGGCCCTCGAAGACCTCGAGGCGGAGCGGGTTCGATCCCGCAGGCTCTCTGACGACGTCGAACGTCTGAAGGGAGAGCTTTTGGAGAAGAGTGGGGCCATTGCTCAGGCTGGTAAGGTGATCGAGGATCTCCACGTTGCCAACACTGAGCTGGCACGCTCCAACAGAGAGATTGAGAGGGCCAACACCAGATTCGTCGGTGAGAACACAGCCTTGGAGGAGAGTGTCCGCGGTACGTTTCTATTGCCAGATTTCCTTTTCGAGGTGTGCTTGGTTTTTTCTAAAGTTTTTTGTGTTGGCATCCACAGGGCTTAAGGACAAACTCTTGGCTGCCCAAGTCGAGGCCCGCAATGCTAAGGCCCAGCTTGAGGCGGAGGTTGCTTTGAACCGTCGAGTACGGACGGCGATAAGCGATCTCTCGACCTCTTGGGAGATCGAGCCCATGGACGAGTCGGAGGAGGACGCTCGAGGCGATGCACTGGTTGACCAGCTGTGCTACTTAGGCGCGATGCTGAGAGATCGGGTGCGGGATGCCCTCCACATCGGGGTGAAGCGGGCAATGGCGGTTGTCTGCTCAGGCTTTTCCTACGACATGGAGGTGGTGTCCCACGGCTTCGTTACTGACATCTCCAAGACCGACGCGGAGAACGAAGAGAGGCTCCACGCCTTGATCGACGACACGGTGGTTCCTGGAGAGAGGCTGGCCAAGCTTTTGGAGCCTGAGGTGCTTCCCCCTGAGACTAGCTCGGGCGCAGGCGAGGGTGGTGAGGATCGTGCTATGGACTAAGGCCTGCGAGCCTGCTCAGGGTGCCTGGGGCCCCTTGTATAGTACTTTGTTAATCCTGTTTTCAAGTGGTACAGTGTCTTTAAGTGGTTTATATGTTTGTCTGTCTTTTCTCCCGAGGCTTCTTTTCCTTCCTTTTTGCGCCTATGTTTGTTTTTTCTCACTTGGTCTTTTGTTCGAGGCGGTCTCGATTGCCTTAAGGGTGAGGGGACGTGTAGAGTTTCCATAGCCCGGGGGCATAGGAGTTCTCAGGCTCATCGTTTCTCGGCCCTTAAGGGGCTCGAGGTACCTTTACTACTCAACCGTGTGAGATTACCGATAGGAATGAAAGGATTGCTAGATTTTTTCGACACTTGGGGGGGGGTCGCCCCCCTTGCTAGCCCCCGAGGGAGTGTCGACTATGATGGGTCATAGTCGATACTCCCTTCTATCGCTGAGACTTGTGGAAAAGTAAATTGCTCGAGGGAAAGACTTCCTTTATTCGTACATTCATTTACAAGGCCTTGGTACAAAGCGTACGTAGGAACATAAAGCTTTAAAATTCTAGGGGTAGAATCGACGTAGCTGTTTGATGTTCCATGCGTTGGTGAAGACCGCCCCCTTTTCGTCCGCAAGCTTATATGTCCCTGGCTTCAAGACCTCGGCCACCACGTATGGGCCCTCCCATGGCGGGGTCAGCTTGTGGCGTCCTTGGTTGCTTTGTCGCAGTCGTAGAACGAGGTCTCCCACGTTCAAGTCCCTCCTGCGCACGTGCTTGTCGTGGTAGCGTCGAAGCTTCTGTTGGTACCTAGCAGTGTTGATGAGGGCCGTGTCTCGAGCTTCTTCGAGTTGGTCGACCGCGTTCTCTTGAGATTCTTTATTTGATTGTTCGTTGTACGCTTTAAGTCGAGGGGACCCATACTCGAGGTCTGTGGGGAGGACAGCCTCAGAGCCGTAGACCATGAAGAATGGGGTGTATTTTGTGGCCCTGCTTGGCGTCGTCCTTAGGCTCCATAAGACCGAGGAAAGCTCCTCGACCCACTTCTTGCCGAATTTCTTCAAGCGATTGTAGATCCTTGGTTTGAGCCCTTGCAAAATCATGTCGTTGGCACGCTCGACCTGGCCGTTAGTTCGAGGGTGGGCCACTGCAGACCAATTCACACGGATGTGATGCTAATCGCAGAAGTCCAAGAACTTTTTGCCGGTGAACTGGGTGCCGTTGTCGGTGATGATTACATTGGGGATCCCAAACCGTTGGATGATGTCGGTGAAGAAAAGGATGGCCTGCTCGGAGCGGATGTTGGTGATGGGTCGAGCCTCGATCCATTTGGAGAACGTGTCGATAGCTACCAGCAAGTGGGTGTACCCCCCTTTTGCCTTTTGCAGAGGCCCTACTAAGTCGAGCCCCCATACTGCGAATGGCCATGTGATGGGGATCATCTGAACAGCATGGGCGGGCAGATGCATCTGTTTGGTGTAGAACTGGCACCCATGGCATGAGCGTACGAGCTCGATGGCATCAGCTACGGCCGTTGGCCAGTAGAAACCTTGTCGGAAGGCGTTCCCTACGAGGGTCCGTATAGCAGCATGGTGGCCACAAGCCCCCGAGTGCAGATCCTCGAGGAGTTTCCGAACTTCTTCCACGGTGACGCAACGCTGCAAGATCCTCGTCGGGCTTTGTCGATATAGCTTGTTGTCCTCGCCATAGATCACATATGACTTGGCCCGTTGAGCGATACGGCGGGCCTCAGATCGATCTTCTGGCAGCTCGCAGCGGATTAGGCAGTCGAGGAACGGTGTGCGCCAGTCGAACGGTCGGCCGGGCCGCTGTGCTACCTCCATCACCTCAGCTGCCATCAACAATGCATCGACGGTGTCGGTTTGCTGGGCAAGAGCAGCATCGACGCCAGCCCCCGAGCCCAAGTCGACAGATGGCTCGTGAAGATCTCTTGAGAACGCGTCAGGTGGTACTATGCCTCGGGTCGACGCGATCTTGGCGAGTTTGTCGGCTGCCTCGTTGTAGCGTCGGGCGACGTGGACGAGCTCAAGGCCATGGAATTTGTCCTCGAGTCGACGTACTTCCTTGCAGTATGCCTCCATTTTCGGGTCGTGGCAACTTGAGGTCTTCATCACTTGGTCAATGACGAGTTGGGAGTCGCCTCGGACGTCAAGGCATCGGACTCCTAGCTCGATGGTGATCTTGAGACCGTTGACGAGGGCTTCGTACTCTGCGATGTTGTTGGATGCAGCAAAGTGAATCCTGATGACGTACCTCATATGAACGCCTAAGGGCGAGATGAACAGAAGGCCGGCCCCGGCTCCCGTCTTCATGAGTGACCCGTCGAAATACATCGTCCATTCCGCGACGAAATGCACCAGGGCTTGCGATTTGATAGCCTTGCGAGGTGCATAAGTGAGAGTCTCACTCATGAGCTCGACTGACCATTTGCCTATTCTTCCCGTAGCCTCCTTACTTTGGATTATCTCGCCCAGGGGGAAGGACGAGACCACCGTGATAGGATGGCCGAGGTAGTAGTGCTGCAGCTTACGTCGGGTGAGGATTACGGCATAGATCAGCTTCTGGATTTGGGGGTAACGTGCCTTGGTTTTCGAGAGCACCTCGCTGACGAAATAGACCTGTCTCTGGACCGGCAACGCATGCCCTTCCTCCTGCCTCTCGACAACCACAGCTGCACTAACGACCTGAGTCGTCGAGGCAATGTAAAGGAGCAGTGGTTCTGCGGGTTGAGGCGGGACCAGGACCGGTGCTGAAGTCAGCGTTTTCTTCAAGTTTTCGAGGGCTTCCTCGGCCTCGAGGGTCCAAGAGAAACGCTCGACCTTCTTCAGAAGTCGATATAATGGTAACGCCTTTTCTCCTAACCTCGAGATGAAACAGCTCAGCGCCGCTAGACATCCCGTGACTCTCTGCACACCCTTGATGTCTCGGATCGGCCCCATTCTTATGATGGCCGAGACTTTCTCGGGGTTGGCCTCGATGCCACGCTGGGAAACAATGTAACCCAGGAGCATGCCTCGAGGCACGCCGAAAACGCATTTCTCGGGATTGAGCTTGATCTGGTTGGCGCGTAAGCAGCTGAAAGCGATCTCGAGATCCTGGACCAGGTCTCCTTGCCGCTTTGATTTGACGACGATGTCATCGACATAGGCCTTGACCGTCGACCCTATGTGTTTGCCAAACATGTGGAGCATGCAACGTTGGTACGTAGCTCCCGCGTTTTGAAGCCCAAACGGCCATCCTCATTTTCCCATTCTTTTTCTTAACTAGTACAGGATTTGCTAACCAGTCGGGATGATGAACCTCCTTGATGAATCCGGCCGTCAAAAGCTCGTGGATCTCCTCGCCAATGATCTTGCGCTTCTCCTCGTCCAATCGGCGCAATCGTTGCTTCACTGGCTTGGAACCGGCTCGAATTTCCAAGGAGTGCTCGGCGACTTCCCTCGGTATGCCTGGTGTTGGTGCAAAAGCTGATCTGTAAACACAAAGGTCTAATACCCGATTCAAACGTTAAGGCGTGCCAGCCGATTTGACCTCACTATCGGCAAGGGTGGTAACTTGAACACTTTGGTCCCGACAACAACGATGCGCCCGGATGTCACGGCCAAGAGGTATTCACGCGGAACTTGAGAACACGCCGAGCTTAAGTCGACGAATTCCTAAGAACTCGTAACGAAAAGGAAAAAGTATGATGAAGTCGTCGAAAAAGTAGATGCTAGAATATGAGTAAAAACTTGTGTTTTATTGATTGATAGATGTCCTCATTACAAAGCCCTAGGGTCTACATTTATACCCTGCTCAAAGAGCTACAACCAGACACGACTAAAATTCGAATTCCAAACTTAAACAGAATCCGTGTACAAAACGATGTAAATAACTAAGGAAAAGGTAAAACTGTCCTCACGGGACAAACCAGAACATCCCCACCAGCCAATCGGCAGCTTCCAGACTCTCCCTTCGTAGCATCGGCAGACCTCCTTGTCGTAGCCATCGGCACAGACACATCATCGCCTACGGACTTAGTCACGCTCAACAGCCCCTCCATCGGCAACCATCCTCCATCAGCAACTCACCCTGCAGATCAAGCAACACCATCTCATCCTGCCGATCCACACTTTATCGATCATGGACACGTGCCCAAAAACGGTGTCAACACATGCCCCCCAATTTTGGAGTATGAAATCATTAATGCTCCAAAATTCTCTGCAGTAATGATGCCTTTTTCCGCAATTAATGCTCCTAATCTGGTAACCGACAGCCTCAATCTGAACAACTCCGATCCTATTCTTCCGCAGACTCCCCGAAATCCTCAACTTCCCAAACGGGCATTTCCATTTTAGTCGCACATCGGTAATACTACCGTTACAAAGACTTGCCGATGTACTGACCAGGACGTTCGTACCTTATCTTCCCAAACGGCTATCTCCACTTTATTCGCTCATCGGCAATATGATCGTTACAAAGACTCTGCCGATGGACCAACCAGGAGATCCCGCATAGTAAAATATCTCTGGATAATGACCGCTTCCTGTCAAATCACCTACACAATCCCTTGATTACTGTGCGAACAGTTACCATATCTACCTGAGCACCCACAGATTTCACGGATGCGGCAAAGAGATAAGTCAGATTTACCCTTGCCCGTTTTATCCTATAAATAGTTCCTTCTCAGGTACTCCTTCCCCATCACATCATTCCACAACTCCAACTTCACTTTCCCGGCGGCGGCGCTATCCAAAAGCTCCAAAATATCTAACGAAGCCCTTTCTTCACCAACTCCGAAGCTCTCAATCACCTCCTCCGTGGTAAAATGGCCGTCAACTTCATCATCCCTGAGGTCAGTCCTTCGCACCATCTCTGATACTTTTTCTCGCACCCCTGCTCATTCGCGATCCATTTTACTGAACATTTTCTCTCCCCCCTTTTTTCTGTATTTTTCTTTTCCACCTCCATAACCATCAAGAATCGGCTAACAAAATTGTCATCCCCACTGATCAACCACACCTCCAATGCCTTGGCCCACTAGGGGATCCAGATCCGACCAACCTTATAAACGCAGAAACCAACAGGATCCCTTTTAGAGCAGAGAATTTTTCTTTGGATCTGTGGAAGGATACTTTTCGTTCCTGGCCCAGCCCCACCGTGGGGTGGAAGCATTGGTTTTTGAGGGTCAGCAACTCCAATGAAGTCCAGTGGGGCGAGAGAAAACTAGACCAATGCATTAGACTGTCTATTGCCGATATGCATAAGAATGAGTCACTGTTGATAGCTGTATCCTATTTCTGGTCAGACACCCTTAATGCCTTTGTCTTCGGCCATGGCCCTGCTTCCCCTACACTTGCCGATGTAGCCATGCTCACTGGCCTGGATGTTTCTTCTGCCGATAGCACCCACTTTTTTGATACCAAACCCAGTGCTAAGGTAGAAACCCGCTCCATCGGCGGCTGGTCAGGGTATATCCAAAAATACCGCAAAACAGGCCCTGTTGTCATAAAGGAGCAGACCAGCTTTCTAAACATGTGGCTAGACAAATTCATGTTTTGTGGTCGATCGGCAGGACCAACTTCTGTTTATCTAGCAGCAGCAGAAAATCTGGCCAATGGTGGCCGATTTCCCCTCGGCCGATACCTACTTGGAGCAGCCTATCACCTCCTCCACCAAGTAACTGAGAAGCTCTTGCTTGGCCAGTCTATCGGCAACTTGGGAGGCCCCTGGTGGTTTATCAATATGTGGCTCAATCTGCATCTGCACAAGCGTCTCGAATTTAACCTATTCACACAGCGTTTCCCAAGGGACATAGCTGAAAACCATGTGTTGAGTGAAGAGGATTCGGCAACACGTGCTCCCTTAAACTTCGGTGAAGCCATCATAGTTCTGCCTGGTTTAGGGGGTAATCCAGATCAGGTCAACCGATTCTTCCAAACTTTGTATGAGGGTTTGGCCAGAGATGAGCGAGCATGGTTGGCCTATGATGACCCAGACAGTATGCTTCCCCTGGTTTTCAACCCATTCGATGAAGCTCTTGACAAGGACAACGAAGCGATGATGGCAATGGTGACTCCCAGAGCCATACTGGTGAATTTCTTTGGTAGTGGGAAAACCTCCCCCCAGACTTATGAATTTTACAACCCATCGGCATTAGCCCGTCAGTTAGTTTTCGGCCAGCTGCCAATTGCACTCTGTTATGCCGATGTGATAAAGCCCAGGGAAACCATCACCAGTCTTCTCGAATGGATTCGAGTAGCCCAACTGCCATCGAGTGCCGATACGGACGTAGATTTATCGAAGTGGGTTCCAGCTGCCTTCATCACTCAGGCATACAAGCAGTGGTGGGCAGAATGGAAGGAGCATCTGTTCTGCAAATCGGCCCTCACGTACCGCGGTATGATTGACCCTGAGTACGAATTCCCCAATGATACTGTAAGTGTCTTCAAACCGATGTTTCAATTCTCTTAATTTTGTTTCCATCGGTGATTTACTTTTGTACTGTTTTGTAGGTTGATGATACTCCTCCATCGGTCAGCAAAAGTGGCAAGCCGATTGATCTGTTTGCATCAGGCCCGATCTCTTCAATCGGCCACAACGCCCCTACCCTGCCTGCCATCGTGCATCGAGGTATACGCCTCAGGAAAGTTACCACCAGGAGAACCCAAACTCCACCATCGGTAGCTGCTTCCACTCTAGCACAAGCTTTTAAGGTAACTGTTAAAGCTCTTCATTCATACCGATCTTACTTTTACATCGGCTATACTGCTACTCACAAACTCTCTTTTCTGCCACAGCAAACCAGTGCATTAGCAAGGACCAAAAGCAAAGGTGGCGATGCCCTCCAGTCCAGCCAGCAGAAGAGAAAAGGTGTCAAGAGTACCAGGGCACAAACCAAGCGCCAGAAAGTGGCGACTCCTCCTCCTCCGGTATCTCCCATTCCGGTGGAATCTTCTCCTTCTCCTCCAGACGTAGAGACTCCATTATGTAACGTCCCGCCTCCACGAGGCCGGGCCCGCTTACATCTGGTAGCTTTTCTAGGCTATAGTCAGTCCCCACAGACCAACACTTCGTCTTTTCTGCACACTTTGTCCTCACTCGTGTGCACCCGGGAACTACTTTCCGGTCGGTCACCCATCCCTAAATTGCTCCAGGCCAAGCACGCTTAACTTTAGAGTTCTTTGGAGATGGGCTTCCGGAAAAGAAGTTCAACTTGTTGGTATGAGTCTCCTATTAATCCTATTAAGCCATGGGTCTGGTGTTACATCCTCACCCCCTTAAGAGATCGACGTCCTCGTCGATCAACCCCTAGCCAGGAACGTTCCCTCTTGGCCACGTCCGTGCATCCAGTGCCAGCGCATGTGCCATGCTGTGTGACCACTCTGGGTCCACACCAGCCATGCACACCATGCCTGCGCAACTGCGACACACGCGCCCATGAAACCGCGAGAGTCGGCTCTGATACCATTATGTAACGTCCCGCCTCCACGAGGCCGGGCCCGCATACATCTGGTAGCTTTTCTAGGCTATAGTCAGTCCCCACAGACCAACACTTCGTCTTTTCTGCACACTTTGTCCTCACTCGTGTGCACCCGGGAACTACTTCCCGGTCGGTCACCCATCCCTAAATTGCTCCAGGCCAAGCACGCTTAACTTTAGAGTTCTTTGGAGATGGGCTTCCGGAAAAGAAGTTGCAACTTGTTGATATGAGTCTCCTATTAATCCTATTAAGCCATGGGCCGGGTGTTACATCTGTAACACCCTAGGTGTTAAGCATGCATTTAGTCCCCTCACAACATGCATAAGCATCCTCATCAATCATAAGCATCACGAGCATATCATTCTCTTCAAGTATGATTTTATGTGCATCATTTCATGAGTTTTAAACATGTTAAAAATGTGATGCTTGCTTTAAAAATTGGGAAATATTCAAACTAGGTTGGTTTATGTGTAAGAAGAATTGAGAATGTTTTTGTGCAATTTTTAGAGCCAGGGAAATTGAGAAATGGAATTTATACAAAAATATCCAAAAAGAATTTATTTGAAAACCTAGAACTAGTTTTGTTTTGCAATTCAAATTCTATTGGGAATTTGATTTGGCTTATTAAAGCAAAGTTGTAGAGTTTTTATTTTGGAACAACTTTGTTTTTGGGAGCAAGAGGTGAAAATGCTTTTTGGCTGGTCCAAATAATTTTAGAAAGGAATTTGGAAAAAGAATTTCAAAAAAAAAGGGGGAGCTGTTCACTGGCGGGCCGGCGCCAACCAACCGGCCCCGCCAGCGAAGCCAGCCCAGGCCGACCGCGCCGCGTCCACCCCCTCCCCGCGCGCGCTCGGACACGGCCGCGCCGCGCGCGCCCGACCGCGTCAGGCCGACGGCGCCGCGTGGACGGCATGCGCTGCTCGCCGGCGCCACGACCCCCCCCCTCCGCTGCGGACAGCGCCACCTCCCTCGCCATTCTCTCCTCCACCCGGTGCGCGCCCCCTCGCTCTCTCTCGCGCTCTCCTGCCTCCTCTCCGCGCGCACCGTGCCGCCGCTCGCCATTGGAGCTCCCCGAGCTCCGCTCGCCGTGTTCCCGGCACTCCGTCGCCTCTCAGCGCCTCCTTCCACCTCTCCGAGCTCCGCATTCGTCTCCGCGTGCTCGGACGTAGTTTCTTCGCGCAGGTAAGCGGTTCTAGCGAGCCGAATCGCTCGCCGGAGAGTCCGCGGCCTCGCCGGAGCTCTCCGCGGCGTCGGCATCGCTGGTTTTCCCCCTCCCGAACCTCTCTTGCCTCGCTAGCGCGCGCATTATGGTCGTCATGGCTCCCTGAGTCGCGAGAAGCCGCACTCGAGCGCTCTACCGGAGCGTGGTGGCCGGCACTGCTGCGGCAGCGCCGCCGGTCCGCCATTGCCGGTGGCCAGCTCGCTGTGCGGGGTTTCAGGGCGAGTAAAGGGGTGGGATCGAGTCGCAAGAGGGAGGCGAACGCGTTGGTGCCGTTGGTTCCGGCCGAGAGGCATCACCGGCGGCGAGCCGTCGTCGGGGATCCTCTCCCCTCTCGGTGTCCTGGCCAGCGGGCCCGGCTGGCATGCGGGTCCGCTCATCAGCGGCCGCGGGTGCACCTAGCAGGTCTCGGGGTGGATTTGATTTGTTTTCAGAAAAATAATTTCCAGGAAATGATTTAAATGTTCAAGAATCCATATCTTGATGAATATAGCTCCAAAAATTGTGAAATAAATTTTGGTATATTCCTTATTTCCAGATCTATAGCCTAGTATGTTTGCATGTCGTGACTAAGTAACTTTTCTGTGTAAGTATATTTAATCCATGTTTTTGTCAAACTTGGAAAATGCATAGTAAACAAAATAGGGCTCTGAAAAATGTAAAATTTGTTTTGCTGGCTCTACATGTGTGTTTAATCACTGAGAAAATATTGTTACATATTATTTGGTGTATAAATGAATTTATGGTAATTTAAATGCTTGCATGGCAGTACTTTATGATTTTTAATAATTAAATGGGTCATGCAATAAATCTGGAAAATTTTGTGGGTGTTTCTTATGATATTAGATAAATTGTAAAAATATGAAATCTGTTGTTTGACACTTATATCACAGTAGGGTGATTATACTTGCCTTATCAATTAATCTTGTGATTTTTGTGGCCCAAAATAAGTAACCAAAAATTATGAAAAGTTTACAGTAGACTTTATGATTAGCTAGTAGTCTCCTGTAATTTTTCTGGAATTTATTGATGAACAGAATTGCATGTGATTTTTAATGGGCTTAGAAATGAATAAAGAAAATTATGAATGGTTGTGTATGTAGGTTAAATGGAATAAGTTGGGTTTGGTGTATCTTTGAAGCATCATGGGGGTTGCTAGTTGCATTTGAAAAAAATATTTGTAGAAGAGAATGCAATAGATGTTTAAACCAAGTGCCTGTTCTTGGATGATGTTGCATACCTTGTGATAAGCATGACCAAGTGTATCATCCATGCATCATGTCATGGTCCTTTGGTACTTTCTCATACAAGCATCCACTCGGGCATCTCGCACTCCACTCACGAGCACACATGCATCATACAGGCTCGCAGGAGAACGAGGTGGGACCCGAGGAGCCAGAGGAGATTCAGGAGCAGGAACCTCCGGAAGCACCGGAACCCGGAGAGGAACTGCAGGAGTGTCTGGATCACCGACCCAACACGTTTGAGAAAGGCAAGCCCCGGAGCATTCTAAGTCTCCCTATTCTCGCTAACTTATATAAAGTGCTATACTTGTTCTACTGTATTGCATATTAAGTGATAGGAGTTGCCTGATACCGTTGCTGCATGAGTACTCCTTGTTATTCCTACTCATTCAACTACCTTGTCCTATGTAGATAGGCACGGAGTCTATGCTTAGCTTGCTTAGTTCGGTAGAAGTCGGGTGATTCCCTGTCACCTGCGAGATATAGGTGGATACCTGCTTGATTAAGCATTGGTTGCTCGGGGAAAAGAATAACCAAGTGTGGAATGAATTTGGAGACCGGGCGGGGTCTTATGGTGGGTTGACCATGGTGCCCCTGCCTGTGTCGATTAAGGACCGATCGTTGACGGCCCTCTTGTCATGTTGAACGCATGCCACACACTTAGCTGGAAGGATAAGTCATTCCGACCGCGAAGCCTGAGCACTATCCGGGCCGGGAATCGAGCCGCCAGGCGCTGTATTGGTGATGGTTGAGGAGAACGACGAGGGCGCGGCGCGCAACCTTGGTATACCTTGGATACCTCGGTCGCCGGAACGGTCCTCGGGTACTGGCGGTGCCTGCCGAACCCGCGAATTGGTCCTGGATAGTGTAATACGGTGATCTGTAGCTCACTTGATCAGTGAGTGTGGTTTGTGTGGGGAATACCTCGCCAGCTGGTTAGAAATCGATTCGAATCGCCATCGCTCCTGGATAGTGAGCACTTGACATGAGCTTCGTCCTCGTAGTAAGGACTATGAAACACTTGGGTTATAATGATGAATGGTTTAGGAAATGCTATGATGAGGTACTATCATAGTCTCATACTTGCTTGTAATAGCACAGGAGCAAACCTAGATAATAGGTAATGATACTTTCAACTTGAGCAGATTAAAAGAAGAAAAGATTTATGTAGGTTAGGGAAATGAAACCTTGCGGCCTTTGCAAAATGGTTGTCAGCTACCCCACTAAATAGCCTTCATGATCCTTGATGAGTCTTTATTTTAAGTTTATGTCGGGGAAGTCTAGCTGAGTACCTTCTTGTACTCAGGGTTCTATTCCCATGTTGTTTTGCAGATGGTCAAATGTACTATGGTTATTGCATCCTCTGTCTGTATCCAGCTATGGGTGATGACTAGACCAAGGGCGATGGTCACTCCGTCTCTTCCTTTGCTTTTGTGGGAATGACCGAACTATGGCACCGTATCAGACTTATCGTGTGTGTTGTAATTTCGAACTATGAAGCTTCCGCTACTTGAAGAACTTGGTTTGTAATAACTTAAGAACTCCGATGTATTTTATGAATGTTGTAATCTGGATGTACTTGTGGATGGCGACCGCTAAACTTATTACGATCTTGGCTGTTATGCGATGTGTGGTTGAAATCCTTCGAGATTTCACGGACTATCGGGATTATATGAGCTTAAGCCTGATGGTTTGACTATGCAAATGGTCACTGTTGGGCTTAATCTCTTATAATTTGGTCGGTTCTGTTACAGCTGGCATCGGAGCAAGGTTTAGCGAGTTACTGTTCATAAGTACGTTTTAAACAAAAATCTAAACCGGTTTAGTAAAAGATTTAATTAATTAATTAATAATGATCAAGGTGTTAAACTATGTTTTGGGAAAATTATCTAGTGTGCCATGGTCATATCCTTTATGCCCAGTTAAGGACTCTAAGGTGGCTAGCTAAGTACTGACTTGGGGGTTAATGCATCATATTTTTATTTCGTCGCTCATACGGCGTGCAATAGTATGAGTGCCATTCATTTGAGTGGTAATGTATGGATCAATTCTTCCTCTACGCCATGGTAAGTGGGAGTTGTGAGCGCATGATCGGATACACTGCCGGTCTAGGGAAGTGTTGTCAGGTGCTGTGTCATGCACACATGTTGGTGTGTCTTGGGAACAGTACCGCATGCTGGGAATTCCGTCCTGAGAGGCGATGCCGTCATTAGGGCGATGATGTGGGTAGTAACACGTCACATGCATGGACGGGTGTCTGTGTATGTGAAGTGTATAGTTTTAAATTTTGTTCTGCACGATCATACTGTGGGTGGGCTGAAATGAGTTTTCTGCAGGTACCCTAACCACGTTCTCGCTTAGAACGCTAGTTACGTTATGAGCGAACGTTGTATGCCACCGCGTATACCGCTTAGTGTTAACCTTTGTTTTCTAAGTTTGTGAGATCGTAAGTTCGTACATGCATCATGTGCATTTCATATCATTGCTTACTTTCCCCCTTAATTTAATCTGTCCCAATTTTAAATGAAATAAATAAAGGTAATCCTCGCTCTTACCCACGGTATTCCATTTGCAGCAGATGGCACGCACTAGGCTCACCGCTCGCAAGTCCACTGGTCGGCGGGCCCCTCGCCGTCCGTTGGCAGCTAGGAGCTCGCGACATAAGAGCAAGTTCCTAGAGGAGTTTGGGATGCCCACTTTGCTTTGGAGGGTGCTCAGTTCGATGGGGTATCCCGAAGGAAGGGAGCCTCGCTACTATTGGGATAAGGAGCCGCTTGGTGACGAGACCCTGGTGGGGATCGAGGCAGTTGTCCCTACCAGTGGAGGAGACCCTGCTTGGGGCGGTTGGGTGTACGAGTCCCGAGGTGTCACGCCTTTCCACGATGCCAGCAGGGCAGCTTTCGCAGTTTTGAGGGACCTCATGGAGAGGTTTCCACAGGAGCTGGCCCACGCCTTCGCTGGGGTGTTTCCCCGGGGTGACCCTTACACTTCGGTGTGGGATCAGTCTGAGGTGAATGCTCTAGAGAGGAGTGCGGATGAGGACCAGCACAGTGACAGTGCAGCTATGAGTGCCATGTACGCGTTGATGAAGACCTATGGAGGCCTGGAGCGTTGTTTGGGTCGCTTGTCCGGTCTCTTCTCACCGTCCAGGATGAGAAGCGTCAGTTGCAGCGTGAGTTTGACTCTGAGGTTGAGAGGCTACAGGCAGAGTTGGCTCGTGTGACCAGAGAGAGAGACCAGGCAGTCCAGAAGAATAGTGAGCTGAGTCAAGACCTACTTGCAGTGCGAGAGCAGAAGGACAGGGTGACTACTGCTCACAGGAACTGCGAGCGCATGCTAGTCCATGTGCTTGGACAGAGGAATGAAGCCTGGCACGAGGAAGACACTTTGAGGGCCCGACAGCTAGAGCTAGAGCAGCAGCTAGCTAATGCTGAGGAGTACAATGAGAACTTGCATGAGGAGATCCACCAGCTGCATAACCAGCTCCACCCTCACCACCTGCCTGGAGCAGCGGAGCTAGACTCTGAGGACGAGATGGACGCGGATCCCGAGATAGGAGCAGCTGCTAGTGGTGATGAAGATGAGGATGGCTCTGGCATGGACAGTGACCATAGCGAGTAGATGCTAGGGCTCTAGAGCTAGTCTTTCCTCTTTTGTGATGTATGTTGCGTGGCATGTCATGTACTTTTGGATCTGGGCTGTGTAAGACTTTATGAGTTGATGCTGAAAGTCCAGTGTATGTATGCTGGCAAGTTGGATGTACGCGAACCTTGTTGCGTGAATGTAAGTAATCTGTTAGTGATGTTGTGCGTGGATGATGAGTTGTTGTGCCTTTGTTTATTGTGTGAATTTATTCCCTCAGTAAATTCAGTATGGCACGATTTTACACATTTTCTACCGGTTGATGGCAACTCCTAACGATTGCTTATCATTGGCGTATGCAGATGGTGCAAACACGTGGCGGGGGTAACAGCAATCCGGGTCTTGGAGCAGGTACATCCGGAGGTGGGGCTCAACGGAATGAGGACCGAGCACCAACACCGCCACCACCACCACCTCCCTCGTACACTGCGGATGTGTTTTTCGCGCAGTTTCTGGGAAGCCAACGCAACATGGAACAGATGCAGCGCAACATGGAAGAAGCTTTGCGCAACATAGCTGACAACACCCGTCGTGGAGATAATCAGGGTGGCCGGGAGGTCAACCAGTACAGTTCGTTCAAGGACTTCATGGATACCAAGCCACCAATCTTTAAGGAGGCCTTGGAACCGCTCGAAGCAGATGAGTGGATCAACACCATGGAGCAGAAGTTTCGTCTTCTCCGAATGACAGAAGAACTCAAGGCTGAGTATGCGGCACATCAGTTGCAAGGACCTGCTGGGATTTGGTGGTCCCATCACCGTACCACCTACCCAGAGGGGACACCAATCACCTGGAACCGCTTCACCACCGCTTTCCGGGGAAATTACATTCCTCCTGGTGTGGTTGAAATGAAGGTTGGGGAGTTCATGAGGCTGTCCCAAGGGACGAAGTCTGTGAAGGAGTATCTACACGCTTTCAACAATCTCGCTCGCTATGCCCCTGAGTTTGTGAACACGGAGGCTAAGAAGATTGCTAGTTTCTAGAGAGGCTTGAATCCAAAGATGCTGAAGACCATGGGTACAGGGGCTAGAGCTACTTTCAATGCCTATATCAGTGACTGTCTGACCCAAGAGAACAATAACAACAACTACAGTGCATCCAAGTCACGTAAAAGGGCTTTTGAAGCAGGATCATCCCAGTCCAGGGCACCAGTGGCAGGGCGACAGCAGTATCGTCCTCCTACCCCGGGTGCTAGGTTCCGACTACCGCAGAGAAGGAACACCGGGCATCCAACCCAGCAGAAGCCGTACAAGGTGGCGATAGCTCCTGCCAAGCCAAAGGCCATTCAAGCCGCAGCACCTGCCGCCAACAATGCGCCCAAGGGTCCGTGCTATAACTGCCACAAGATGGGGCACTTTGCTAAGGAATGTCCCTACCCCAAAAGGCAGCAGCCAACCTATCCAGCTCGTGTGCATCATACCTCGATTGAGGAAATCCCGGAAGGAGAACCGGTAACAGCTGGTATGTTTTCTGTCAACCAATATCTTGCAGTTGTTTTGTTTGATTCTGGATCATCGCATTCATTCATGAGCCAAGCATTTGCACAAAAGCATAATCAACCAGTTACGGATCTGGGCTATGGCTACCGCATCAGCTCAGCAGGGGCAGATGTGTTGACCAATAGAGTGGTCCGAGGGGCAACCCTGGGTATAAGTGGCCGAGTTTTTCGGGTAAATCTAGTGGTCATGCCTGGGTTAGTTTTGGATGTTATCATGGGCATGAACTGGATGAGAGAATGGGATGTTGTCATAGATACTGGAAAGAGGATGTTATCTCTCAGAGAACCACAGGGCAGTAACTCTTTTCAAGTACCTCTGCCCCGTCGTCTTGACTTTGCTAGCATCTCCTGTGCTACGCACGTGGTCCCTTTACCACAGATTCCAGTAGTCTGTGAGTTCCCTGATGTGTTTCCCGAGGAGTTACCAGGACTTCCCCCAGATAGGGAGGTAGAGTTTGCAATCGAGTTGATACCAGGTACAGCACCAATATCTAGAAGGCCGTACCGGATGCCACCAAACGAACTCGCAGAGCTGAAGAAGCAACTGAAGGAGTTACTAGAAAAAGGGTTCATCCGGCCAAGCTCGTCGGAATGGGGTTGTCCAGCGTTGTTTGTGAAAAAGAAGGATCAATCATTGCGCATGTGCGTGGACTATCGTCCACTCAATGCAGTGACAATCAAGAATAAGTATCCCCTGCCAAGGATTGATATCCTGTTTGATCAGTTATCCAAGGCCAGAGTGTTTTCTAAGATAGATTTGAGATCTGGGTATCACCAAATCAAGATTCGTCCGCAAGATATCCCAAAGACTGCTTTTTCCACCAGATATGGGTTGTATGAGTATCTTGTCATATCCTTTGGGTTGACAAATGCTCCTGCATACTTTATGTATCTGATGAATTCAGTCTTTATGCCGGAATTGGATAAGTTTGTTGTAGTGTTTATCGATGATATCCTGGTGTACTCAGAAAATGAGCAAGATCACGCCGAGCATCTGAGAATCGTGCTGACACGGTTACGAGAGCATCAGTTATATGCCAAGTTCAGCAAGTGTGAATTCTGGTTGAAGAAAGTTCCTTTCCTAGGGCACATTCTATCTGAAGAAGGAATTGTTGTGGATCCATCAAAAGTGCAGGAAGTCATGGACTGGAAGGCACCAACTTCGGCCTCGGAAGTTAGAAGTTTTCTTGGTCTGGCCGGGTATTATCGTCGTTTTATACCTGACTTCTCCAAGATTGCTAAGCCAATGACAACTTTGCTACAAAAGGACCATAAGTTTGTCTGGACGGAAGGGTGTGAGTTAGCCTTCCGCACCTTGCGAAAGTTGCTAACCACTGCTCCCGTTCTGGCACAACATAATATAGAGAAGCCTTTTGATGTGTTTTGTGACGCATCGAAGAGTGGCCTGGGGTGTGTGTTGATGCAAGATGGCAGGGTGATAGCTTATGCTTCCCGACAGTTGAGAAAGCATGAAGTCAACTATCCAACGCACGACCTTGAGTTAGCAGCCGTGGTACATGCTTTGAAGATCTGGAGACATTATCTGCTAGGAAATAAGTGTCACATTTACACCGATCACAAGAGTTTGAAGTACATCTTCACTCAGTCCGAGCTGAATATGAGGCAACGACGGTGGTTAGAGCTAATCAAGGATTATGACCTGGAAGTTCACTATCATCCAGGCAAAGCTAATGTGGTCACAGATGCTTTGAGTCGCAAACCGCACTATCAAATGGTTCAACCGTCGTTTGAAGATGGGTTCAATCTTATGCATCCTGAGGTCTTATGTCATATACAACTCATTTGTTCACTCGAGAGTCAAGTCATTGAAGGTCAGAAAATAGACAAGGGTATTTTCCACATCAAAGAGAAGATCAAAGATGACCCAAAGACTCAGTTTCGGATTGATGAGAAGGGGGTACTGTGGTTTCAACAGCGGTTAGTGGTCCCGAAAGATCGGGAGTTGAAGAATCGCATCATGGATGAAGCTCATCTCTCTAAGCTTTCTATTCATCCTAGCAGTAGCAAAATGTATCAAGATCTAAGGCCCCACTTTTGGTGGACCAAGATGAAGAAAGAAATAGCCGCTTATGTGGCCCGTTGTGACACGTGTTGCAGAGTTAAGGCCATCCATATGAAACCTGCAGGTCTGTTACAACCGTTATCAGTTCCGGAGTGGAAATGGGAAGAGGTCAGTATGGACTTTATCACCGGCTTACCGACAACCAGGAAGGGGAATGACTCGATTTGGGTAATCATAGATCGATTAACCAAGTCGGCTCATTTCATTCCAGTCAAGAACACATACAGACCTCCCGAGTATGCTGATATATATATGGCTGAGATCGTCAAGTTGCATGGTATCCCCAAAACCATCATATCGGATAGAGGACCGCAGTTCACCGCTCACTTCTGGGAGCGCATGCATAAGAGTTTGGGGACCAGTCTGATAAGAAGCACGGCATACTATCCCCAGACTTCAGGCCAAACTGAAAGGCTAAATCAAGTGTTAGAAGATATGCTGAGGGCCTGTGTGTTATCATCCAAGGGATCGTGGGAATCGTGGTTACCTTTGGCTGAGTTCTCCTATAATAATAGTTATCAAGAGAGCATCAAGATGGCCCCGTTCGAAGCTTTGTATGGTCGAAGATGTAGAACTCCGTTAAACTGGGTGGAACCTGGGGAAAGAAGATACTATGGTATCGACTTTGTGAATGATGCCGAGAAAAAGGTGCAGATTATACAGCAACATATGCAAGCAGCGCAATCACGGCAGAAGAGTTATGCTGACAAGAGGAGAAGGCCGCTTGAGTTCAAAGTAGGCGACTATGTGTATCTCAAGGTTACGCCAATGAAGAAAGTTCAACGTTTCCGAGTTCGAAGCAAGCTTGCACCCAGATATGTGGGACCATACCAAGTGCTAGAAAGGAAAGGCCCAGTGGCCTACAAGGTTCAGTTACCTGAGGAGATGAGCTCGATCTTTCCGGTCTTCCATGTGTCGCAACTACGGAAATGTTTGAAGGTGCCAGAGCAAAGAATCGAACCTCGAGGAATCAAGATAAAAGCGGACTTGGAATATAAAGAGCAGCCAGTGGGAATTGTGGATACCAAGGAGCGAGTAACCCGAAACAGAGTTGTTCGAACATACAAGGTGGTGTGGAGTCATCATGACGATAGGGATGCCACTTGGGAAACAGAAGATTACTTAAAAACAGTTTATCCAAAATTTCACAAGAAATGGTTAGTAACCCAAAATCTCGGGACGAGATTTCCCTAAGGGGGGAAGGGCTGTAACACCCTAGGTGTTAAGCATGCATTTAGTCCCCTCACAACATGCATAAGCATCCTCATCAATCATAAGCATCACGAGCATGTCATTCTCTTCAAGTATGATTTTATGTGCATCATTTCATGAGTTTTAAACATGTTAAAAATGTGATGCTTGCTTTAAAAATTGGAAAATATTCAAACTAGGTTGGTTTATGTGTAAGAAGAATTGACAACATTTTTGTGCAATTTTTGGAGCGAGGGAAATTGAGAAATGGAATTTATACAAAAATATCTAAAAAGAATTTATTTGAAAACCTAGAACTAGTTTTGTTTTGCAATTCAAATTCTATTGGGAATTTGATTTGGCTTATTAAAGCAAAGTTGTAGAGTTTTTATTTTGGAACAACTTTGTTTTTGGGAGCAAGAGGTGAAAATGCTTTTTGGCTGGTCCAAATAATTTTAGAAAGGAATTTGGAAAAAGAATTTCAAAAAAAAAGGGGGAGCTGTTCACTGGCGGGCCGGCGCCAACCAACCGGCCCAGCCAGCGAAGCCAGCCCAGGCCGACCGCGCCGCGTCCACCCCCTCCCCGCGCGCGCCCGACCGCGTCAGGCCGACGGCGCCGCGTGGACAGCATGCGCTGCTCGCCGGCGCCACGACCCCCCCCCTCCGCTGCGGACAGCGCCACCTCCCTCGCCATTCTCTCCTCCACCCGGTGCGCGCCCCCTCGCTCTCTCTCGCGCTCTCCTGCCTCCTCTCCGCGCGCACTGTGCCGCCGCTCGCCATTGGAGCTCCCCGAGCTCCGCTCGCCGTGTTCCCGGCACTCCGTCGCCTCTCAGCGCCTCCTTCCACCTCTCCGAGCTCCGCATTCGTCTCCGCGTGCTCGGACGTAGTTTCTTCGCGCAGGTAAGCGGTTCTAGCGAGCCGAATTGCTCGCCGGAGAGTCCGCGGCCTCGCCGGAGCTCTCCGCGGCGTCGGCATCGCTGGTTTTCCCCCTCCCGAACCTCTCTTGCCTCGCTAGCACGCGCATTATGGTCGTCGTGGCTCCCTGAGTCGCGAGAAGCCGCACTCGAGCGCTCTACCGGAGCGTGGTGGCCGGCACCGCTGCGGCAGCGCCGCCGGTCCGCCATTGCCGGTGGCCAGCTCGCTGTGCGGGGTTTCAGGGCGAGTAAAGGGGTGGGATCGAGTCGCAAGAGGGAGGCGAACGCGTTGGTGCCGTTGGTTCCGGCCGAGAGGCATCACCGGCGGCGAGCCGTCGTCGGGGATCCTCTCCCCTCTCGGTGTCCTGGCCAGCGGGCCCGGCTGGCAGGCGGGTCCGCTCGTCAGCGGCCGCGGGTGCACTGCACCGGGTGCACCTAGCAGGTCTCGGGGTGGATTTGATTTGTTTTCAGAAAAATAATTTCCAGGAAATGATTTAAATGTTCAAAAATCCATATCTTGATGAATATAGCTCCAAAAATTGTGAAATAAATTTTGGTATATTCCTTATTTCCAGATCTATAGCCTAGTATGTTTGCATGTCGTGACTAAGTAACTTTTCTGTGTAAGTATATTTAATCCATGTTTTTGTCAAACTTGGAAAATGCATAGTAAACAAAATAGGGCTCTGAAAAATGTAAAATTTGTTTTGCTGGCTCTACATGTGTGTTTAATCACTGAGAAAATATTGTTACATATTATTTGGTGTATAAATGAATTTATGGTAATTTAAATGCTTGCATGGCAGTACTTTATGATTTTTAATAATTAAATGGGTCATGCAATAAATCTAGAAAATTTTGTGGGTGTTTCTTATGATATTAGATAAATTGTAAAAATATGAAATCTGTTGTTTGACACTTATATCACAGTAGGGTGATTATACTTGCCTTATCAATTAATCTTGTGATTTTTGTGGCCCAAAATAAGTAACCAAAAATTAAGAAAAATTTACAGTAGACTTTATGATTAGCTAGTAGTCTACTGTAATTTTTCTGGAATTTATTGATGAACAGAATTGCATGTGATTTTTAATGGGCTTAGAAATGAATAAAGAAAATTATGAATGGTTGTGTATGTAGGTTGAATGGAATAAGTTGGGTTTGGTGTATCTTTGAAGCATCATGGGGGGTTGCTAGTTGCATTTGAAAAAAATATTTGTAGAAGAGAATGCAATAGATGTTTAAACCAAGTGCCTGTTCTTGGATGATGTTGCATACCTTGTGATAAGCATGACCAAGTGTATCATCCATGCATCATGTCATGGTCCTTTGGTACTTTCTCATACAAGCATCCACTCGGGCATCTCGCACTCCACTCACGAGCACACATGCATCATACAGGCTCGCAGGAGAACGAGGTGGGTCCCGAGGAGCCAGAGGAGATTCAGGAGCAGGAACCTCGGGAAGCACCGGAACCCGGAGAGGAACTGCAGGAGTGTCCGGATCACCGACCCAGCACGTTTGAGAAAGGCAAGCCCCGGAGCATTCTAAGTCTCCCTATTCTCGCTAACTTATATAAAGTGCTATACTTGTTCTACTGTATTGCATATTAAGTGATAGGAGTTGCCTGATACCGTTGCTGCATGAGTACTCCTTGTTATTCCTACTCATTCAACTACCTTGTCCTATGTAGATAGGCACGGAGTCTATGCTTAGCTTGCTTAGTTCGGTAGAAGTCGGGTGATTCCCTGTCACCTGCGAGATATAGGTGGATACCTGCTTGATTAAGCATTGGTTGCTCGGGGAAAAGAATAACCAAGTGTGGAATGAATTTGGAGACCGGGCGGGGTCTTATGGTGGGTTGACCATGGTGCCCCTGCCTGTGTCGATTAAGGACCGATCGTTGATGGCCCTCTTGTCATGTTGAACGCATGCCCCACACTTAGCTGGAAGGATAAGTCGTTCCGACCGCGAAGCCTGAGCACTATCCGGGCCGGGAATCGAGCCGCCATGCGCTGTATTGGTGATGGTTGAGGAGAACGACGAGGGCGCGGCGCGCAACCTTGGTATACCTTGGATACCTCGGTCGCCGGAACGGTCCTCGGGTACTGGCGGTGCCTGCCGAACCCGCGAATTGGTCCTGGATAGTGTAATACGGTGATCTGTAGCTAACTTGATCAGTGAGTGTGGTTTGTGTGGGGAATACCTCGCCAGCTGGTTAGAAATCGATTCGAATCGCCATCGCTCCTGGATAGTGCGCACTTGACATGAGCTTCGTCCTCGTAGTAAGGACTATGAAACACTTGGGTTATAATGATGAATGGTTTAGGAAATGCTATGATGAGGTACTATCATAGTCTCATACTTGCTTGTAATAGCACAGGAGCAAACCTAGATAATAGGTAATGATACTTTCAACTTGAGCAGATTAAAAGAAGAAAAGATTTATGTAGGTTAGGGAAATGAAACCTTGGGGCCTTTGCAAAATGGTTGTCAGCTACCCCACTAAATAGCCTTCATGATCCTTGATGAGTCTTTATTTTAAGTTTATGTCGGGTAAGTCTAGCTGAGTACCTTCTCGTACTCAGGGTTCTATTCCCATGTAGTTTTGCAGATGGTCAAATGTACTATGGTTATTGCATCCTCTGTCTGTACCCAGCTATGGGTGATGACTAGACCAAGGGCGATGGTCACTCCGTCTCTTCCTTTGCTTTTGTGGGAATGACCGAACTATGGCACCGTATCAGACTTATCGTGTGTGTTGTAATTTCGAACTATGAAGCTTCCACTACTTGAAGAACTTGGTTTCTAATAACTTAAGAACTCCGATGTATTTTATGAATGTTGTAATCTGGATGTACTTGTGGATGGCGACCGCTAAACTTATTACGATCTTGGCTGTTATGCGATGTGTGGTTGAAAGCCTTCGAGATTTCACGGACTATCGGGATTATATGAGCTTAAGCCTGATGGTTTGACTATGCAAATGGTCACTGTTGGGCTTAATCTCTTATAATTTGGTCGGTTCTGTTACAGTACCATCTCCCCGTCAACCGCAAGAAGCACCAGAAGCAGACGAACCCCAGCAAGAAGAACCCCAAGTAGAAGCACCCCAGCCAGCAGACACATCAACCGATGTAGGCGAGCAATCCACCGACCCGGCAGGTTCAATTATGTCATCGATAGTCTCCTCAATCCAGACAAGCATCGTCCCTCCTCAAGGTAACACATTTTTATAACATTACCACCGATGAACTTATTCTTTTTCAGTCTCATAACCTTTCTTCGGTCAATTTTCAGCCGACGTCGTCCCATCGGCAATCTTGGCCGATCCATCTGCGGCTCCATCGGCATCTTCCAGTCGAAGGCGAGAAATTGCCTTGAAACAAGTAAGCCATCCGATCTCCATCAATGTTATTTGCCGATGTTCTGACTATAGAATGACTCACTTTGTTTTCTTTTTTAGGAACAGAATTCTCCCGACAGCCTATTTTCCTTTGCCATTGATATCTTCGAAGATGAAGGTGAAGAAGCAAGTTCCTCCCGGGCAGTTGGGATCATATCGGCAGAGATCAGGGCCAAGTTAGAAGAACTATTGGCTCTCCTCCATCAGGATACAGCACAACTGGTCTATGACTCTGACCCAGCCAAGATTCTGTTCAAAACGCTCAGAGGCCAGATTCCTGCCGATACCGAGGAAGTCCTCTTCCAGGCCGCACATCTAGAAAGTCGTCAGCTGCAGTACCAGATGGCCGCCCGGCGCCTTGCCGATAGAGCCGCTCAGACCCGACTCTCTGAGGAGATGATAAAAGAGAAGCTCCTGACCGATGAGAAGCACAAGATCATTGTTTTGAAGTCTTCAGGAAACGCATTGAAGCAAAAGATCTCCGACCTATCGGCAAAACGGGAAGCCCTGTTGGCGGAGCTCAAGCAGGCGGAGGATGCCTTATCCCAGGCCCGACAGGAAGAAAGCCAACTGCCAGAGACCATCAAGCTCCTTGAACAAGAACGAAACGCCCATGGTCGCAAAGCTTTGTAGTTGAAGAAGAAGCTAAAACCGATAGAAGGCTCTGCCGGTGACGATGTCAGAGAGATAGAAGCAGCCAACCAAATCCGATTGCGTGCCATACCGGCGATTCAGGCGCTGCTAAGCACATGAGCTCTTCATCGGCAACACACCTGCCTCTCCCCACTCTTCAACTTTCTTGATGTTTAGTCTAGCCGATAGGACTGTTATCGGCAACTTTTGAAACATTAAATCCGGTCCCAGATACATTTTAGTCCAGCCGATAGGAGTGTTATCGGCATTTAAATCTTTATGCATCAACCCATATGCTGGGGTAGTACTTCTTTAAATATTTGCCATTCAATGCTCTGGGAAACTCAACTCCTTCGAGAGTTTCTAGGATATAGGCGTTACCAGGAGCCGATTGACTTATCCGATAAGGACCCTCCCAATTGGGAGAAAAATTTTAAACTTTTAAACTTTTAGTCCCGATCGGTAAGATTAATTTCCAAACTAAGTCTCCATCGGCAAATTCCTTAGCCTTCACCTTCTTGTAGTACCATCTAGCAACCCTTTTCTTATTCTCTTCTATACTTATCAAAGCCTTTAGCTGATGCCCTGCTAGATCGTCCAACTCGTCTGTCATCAAAGTAGCATAATCATCGGCAGCCAATGGATCTTGAAAAGATAGTCGCCTAGATCCAGTCTTAATTTCCCAAGGCAACACCGCATCATGTCCATATACCAACTGATAAGGTGCAACATTAGTTGATCCATGACAAGCCATCTGATAGGACCACAAGGCTTCATTCGACAATGTGTGCCACCTTCTAGGATTTTCTTCAACCTTCCGCTTGATAAGCTTAATGATTCCTTTGTTAGACGCTTCGGCCTGCCCATTAGCCTGAGCATAGTAAGGAGAGGAATTCAACACTTTAATTCCCGTACCGATTGCAAATTCATCAAACTCCCCTGATGTGAACATAGTGCCTTGATCGGTAGTAATTGTGTGAGGAATTCCAAATCGGTAAATAATGTGCTCCTTCACAAAATCAATCATATTGGCCGACGTGACTTTCTTCAAAGGAATAGCTTCAACCCATTTAGTGAAATAATCGGTGGCAACCAGAATAAACTTATGCCCCTTGCTAGATGGTGGATAAATCTGGCCGATTAGATCAATAGCCCATCCCCGAAACGGCCAAGGCTTAATAATAGGATTCATGGCCGATGCGGGTGCTCTTTGAACATTGCCAAACTTCTGACATCCTTGACACCCTTTAAAATACCTAAAGCAATCTTCAAGTATGGTCGGCCAGTAATATCCATTCCTCCTAATCATCCACTTCATCTTGAAAGCCGACTGATGTGCTCCACATACCCCTTCATGGATTTCTCCCATCAAATTTCTAGCTTCATCATCACCCAAGCATCGAAGAAGAATTCCATCAATAGTTCGGTACTATAATTCATCTTCGAGGAGCACATATTTGGTGGCTTGAAACCGAACTCGTCTCTCAACTTTCTCGGACGGATCTTTCAAATAATCAACGATCTCTCTTCTCCAATCATCGGCATCAATTGCCGATATTGCACCAATCATAGGCTGATATCCCGAGGCATGCTGAGCTAACCGATTGGCCTCTTCATTATGCAATCGAGGAACATACTCTAATCAAAAATCCTTGAACTCCTTTAATAATTGTATGCTCCGCTCGTAATAACTTATGAGAACTTCACTTCGGCATTCATAGCTCCCAGCCAATTGATTTATAACGAGCATAGAATCCCCGAAGACTTTGACAGCATCAGCATGAACTTCCCTCAACAACTCTAATCCTTTTATCAAAGCCTGATACTCAGCCTGATTATTTGTTGACGTGGCAACAATCGGTAAGGAAAACTCATACTTTCTTCCCAGAAGGGAAACTAATACTATGCCGATTCCTGCCCCCCGGTCACATGTGGATCCATCAAAGAAGAGCGTCTAAGGTACAATTTCCAGAGCCTCTAGTGTACCGCAATGTTGAGTCACAAAATCGGCCATAACCTGCCCTTTAACTGCCTTAACCGATTCATAACGCAGATCGAACTCCGACAGCGCCAAAATCCATTTACCGATCCTGCCACTCATAATCGGCATGGATAACATGTATCGGACCACATCGTCTTTGCAAATAACGGTGCATTCGTCCGATAACAAGTAGTGGCTTAACTTGATACAAGAGAAATATAGGCACAAGCACAGTTTCTCAATAGCGAAATACCTGGTCTCAGCATCAATCAACCTCCTTCTTAAATAGTAAATTACACGCTCCTTCCCTTCAAACTCTTGAATTAAAGCCGAACCGATGACCATCCCATCAGTAGACAAATACAATCTGAAGGGCTTCCCTTGCTGAGGTGGAACTAGAACTGGAGGATTTATTAAATACTTCTTGATTTCATCCAGAGCCAACTGTTGCTCCTTCCCCCAAACAAACTCTTGATCGGCCTTTAACTTAAGAAGAGGGCTGAAAGCATGAATTTTACCAGACAAGTTAGATATAAACCTTCTGATAAAATTTACCTTGCCGATCAAGGACTGGAGCTCGGTCTTGTTGGTAGGGGCTACTATCTTATTAATAGCATCAATAGATCTCCGACTGATTTCAATTCCCCTTTGATGCACCATGAAACCAAGAAATTGTCCTGCCGATACACCAAATGCACACTTATTGGGATTCATTTTCAAACCATGCTTCCTTGTGCATTCCAACACCTTTCGTAAATCGGCAAGATGCTTTGCGAAGTCTTCAGACTTAACCACCACATCATCAATATAAATTTCCACCAGCTTGCCGATGAACTCATGAAATATAAAATTCATGGCCCTTTGATAAGTAGCACCAGCATTCTATAAGCCAAAGGTCATGACCATCCATTCAAACAGTCCAACATGACCAGGGCACCTAAACGTGGTTTTTGGAATATCTTCTTCAGCCATGAATATTTGATTGTATCCCGCATTGCCATCCATAAAGCTAATAATCCGATGCCCAGCCGCAGCGTCGACCAGCAGATCGGCAACTGGCATTGGATACCCATCCATCGGCGTAGCTTTATTGAGATTCCTGAAATCAATGCAGACCCGAAGCTTCCCGTTCTTCTTGTAGACCGGAACAACATTGGAAATCCATTCGGCATACCGACATTGCCGAATAAATTTGGCTTCAATAAGTTTGGTTATTTTGGCCTTGATGTCAGGAAGAATATTAGGATTACATCGGCGAGCTGGCTGTTGATGTGGCCGAAATCCAGACTTAATAGGTAACCGATGTTCAATAATTGATCGGTCCAATCGAGGCATCTCAGTATAATCCCAAGCAAAGCAATCTTTATATTACTTTAACAAATCGGTTAACTGTTGCTTACACTCAGAATCTAGCTTAGCACTAATAAAAGTAGGTCTAGGCTTATCACCACTACCTATATCTACCTCTACTAGATCATCGGCCGATGTGAATCCCTGGCCTAATTTTCCATCATCGGCGAACCTATCCATTAAAAACCTTCATCAGAACCGACTGCTTGGATCGGTGGAATTTCGTAATCGGCAACCTTGAGAAAATCCTTTTCCTAAACTTCTCCTGAAATACACCATCCTTTCATAGGTGTCTGCCTCTGCCGATGTGATGACGTAAGAAGAATCTCCTGGGACAATTTCAATCTTGTCACCCACCCATTGAACCAAGCATTGGTGCATTGTAGACGGGATGCAACAGTTAGCATGAATCCAATCTCTTCCCAACAGTAAGTTGTAAGCACCCTTTCCACTTATCACGAAGAAGGTTGTCGGCAAAATTTTGCTGCCGATGGTCAACTCTACACATATTGCCCCCTTGACCGGAGACACATTTCCTTCAAAATCTTTAAGCATCATATCAGTCTTGGTTAAATCCTGATCCCCTTTCCCAAGCTTCCGATACACTGCATATGGCATGATGTTGATAGCAGCCCCGCCATCAACTAGAATCTTAGTCATCGGCTGCCCATCAACTCTTCCTTTGGCAAACAAGGCTTTGAGATGTTGCCTTTCATCATCGGCAGGCTTCTCGAAGATAGCTGTCATCGGGTCCAAAGCTAATTGAGCTATTTGGTCGGAAAATTCCAACTCATCATCACTGGATGGCGCAAGAAACTCCATCGGCAACATAAAGACCATGTTGACATCTGCCGATGGACCTTCCCCCTTGGGATCTGATTGCTGCTGATCCCCAGACTGACCAGAGTTCTCGCCCTTACTTAGCCCTTCTCGCCTTTCATGCTGCAACCTCCTTTTCTGTGTCCTGGTCAACCCCTCTGGACACCATGGAGGAAGCGGCTTCTGCCTTGCCGCTAGGCGATGATTTTCCCTTGATTCCACCTGATGTGTATTGGCATCCCTACAAAATATGAACTCATCGGGAACTCGCGCATTAGCCATTTCTTCGAGTTCTTCCTGGTTCCTAGGAAAATATTGAACACGATCACCAAGCCTGTCGTGCACGCTGAGCCTGCCCCCTAGCCGATCGTGAACGGACGCTCTTCCCCTAATCGGCCCATTAGATCGCCGATTGTTATCGTGATAGCGCCGATCGGTTCTATCATACCGATCATAACCATTGCACTCAGGGCAATCCCTGACAGTGGGAAGCTTAATATTCTCTTCCCAACAATGAATGAAGAACGGGCAATTCCAGTGATCCCTGTGCTGATTCCATTCTTGCCGGCGTCTTAACTCTTCCCGACGATAATCCTCCTGCTGGCGCCGATACCGATCTTCATGTTGCTGCCAATTCTCCCGAGGCCTTCTGTGGGTTATAACAATGCCAGATCGGGGAGGCCTCCCTGAGCTGGTTCCTTCCTAGACTAAGCCTCTTCCTCTTGCATCGGCAGTAGTGACCTGATGCTGAGGATCCACCGATGCACTTCTTTCGGCTGCTTCCGATGTTAAGATCTTGGCCTTTCCCTTAGCGTCCAACATGTTCGTTGGGAAAGGATGTTGATCGATCTTCATCGGCTTCTGGGTTTTGGAACTGTCAAATTTGATTCTCCCAGACTCTATAGCCAATTGCAGCTGCTGTCTGAAAACCTTGCACTCATTGGTGTCGTGAGAAGTTGCATTGTGCCACTTGCAATATTTCATCCTCTTTAACTCCTCAGTCGATGGGATCACATGATTGGGAGACAGCTTGATCTGACCTTCCTGAAGCAGAAAGTCAAATATCCTATTGGCCTTAGCGGTGTCAAACGTGAACTTCTCCGGTTCTTTATGTCCAAAAGGACAAGACATCGGCTTCTTATTTTTTACCCACTCTGCCAAGCCGATGAATGGTTCCTCATCAGAATCTGAGCTTGTTGCTTCATCAACGAAAGATACCTTTTTGTTCCATGCCCTCTTGGGCTCAAAAGGCTTGACGTCTTGATCAGAAATTCTCTGCACCAAATGACTTAAGCTTTCAAACTCCTGAGAGGCGTACTTGTCCCTGATGTGTGGCAACAAACCCTGGAAAGCCAAATCGGCTAGCTGCCGATCATCCAGAACCAGACTATAGCACTTGTTCTTGACCTCCCGTATCCTCTGCACAAAACTCTCGACCGATTCATCATTGCGTTGCCTTAACTTGACCAAATCGGTGATCTTCTTCTCATGGACCCCAAAAAAGAAGTATTTGTGGAATTGCTTCTCCAGATCGGCCCAAGTAATCACTGAGTTGGGAGGTAGTGATATAAGCCTCGTAAAAGCCGATCCAGACAATGACGATGAGAACAAACGAACCCTTAACTCGTCCCTGTTACCAGCCTCACCGCATTGAATGATGAACCTGTTGACGTGCTCCATAGTTGACGTGTCATCCTGCCTAGAAAACTTAGTAAAATCCGGTACCTTGTACCGATGTGGAAGCGGAATCAAATCATATGCGGGAGGATACGGTGTCCGATAAGAGTAAGTATTGACTTTGGGTTTTATCCCGAATTGGTCTCTCATTACTTCAGCAATCTTATCGGCCCAATAAGCATCGGCATCTTGCCAATGAGGTGGTTGCGGATCCGACACCTGCTGGTAAGCTTCCACGTGTCTGTGTGGTGCACGATCTGCATGAAACATCGGGTTAACCATTTGGCCCCCAATCTGCGGACCACCAAGCTGTTGGCCACCAATCTGCTGTCCGCCAATCTGCTGCCCAAGATTCATTGGCTGGTTGGGGATCCCCTGATTCTGGAACCCGGGATAGATCTGTCCTTGCTGGAACCCCGTAGCTTGACGATTCGGTTGGGGCGTTGGCGGAAAGACTTGCTGCCCAAGCCATCCACTATTAGCATTCATCGGCATAGGCCCTGCCGATGACTGGTAATTGGGCATCATCATTGAATTGACATACCCTGATTGAGCCATAGACCTCTGCTGCATCAGCATTGACTCTGCCGATGCGTTAGGCATCTGGAACGTTGGAGCTTGAGAATTCCCAGTGTAAGGTCTTGCAGTAGTAGTTGTAGTATACTGGGGACTCTGGTTCATCGGCATATTGGGAGGTGCCGATGCCATAGGAGTCTTGCATCTCATATCGGTCGTCTGCGACATACCCGGCGTTAGCTCTGGAGGCATACCATAACCCCACCAGTTAGGAGGAAGAGTCAATCCTGTCATTGCCAATGCCAACAGATCTGCAGTGAGTTAAACCTGCCCATCTGAAGTTGGCGGATTGGTTGTCATCGGCGTAGATTGTGTATTGGTGACTCCTAACGTGCTCGGAGGAATGGTAGTCTGTGCTCCCAAAGCGGCTGCGGCAGCCGATGGAGCCGTAACCACTGGCGACCCCGGCTAGTGATAAGTGGGGCCCACATAATCTGGTGGCAACTGTCCTTCCTTGAAAGTTCTTGCCACGGCATTGAAAATCATATTAGACAGCACACCAGCTTGGTTGATCAAAGCACGGTTGATAGCGCTGTCAACCATCTCTTGAAGTTTGCCAGGATTGGCTTCAAAAGTAACCTGCCGAGGTGCCGGCAGTGCATCCTTCTGGATCACTTTGCCGCTCTTGTTTATGCTGAAGGACCTCAGGCATTGCTGCTTGTAATCCTCCATGGCTTTAGCAATAGCTTGCTTCTGCTCATCCTTGAGGTTGGCTTCTGTCACGGGGATGACGTTTTCTTGATCAAAGTCAGAAGTCGACATGTTGATCTCGATCTTGAATCTGTCCCACTGGGCATGCCAAAAGATGTGTTGGTGCAAAAGCTGATCTGCAAACACAAAGGGCTAATACCCGATTCAAACGTTAAGGTGTGCCAGCCGATTTGACCTTACTATCGGCAAGGGTGGTAACTTGAACACTTTGGTCCCGACAACAGCGATGCGTCCGGATGTCACGGCCAAGAGGTATTCATGCGGAACTTGAGAATACGCCGAGCTTAAGTTGACGAATTCCTAAGAACTCGTAACGAAAAGGAAAAAGTATGACGAAGTCCTCGAAAAAGTAGCTGCTGGAATATGAGTAAAAACTTGTGTTTTATTGATCGATAGATGTCCTCATTACAAAGCCCTAGGGTCTACAATTATACCCTGCTCAAAGAGCTACAACCAGACATGACTAAAATTCGAATTCCAAACTTAAACAGAATCCGTGTACAAAACGATCTAAATAACTAAGGAAAAGGTAAAACTGTCCTCACGGGACAAACCAGAACATCCCCACCAGCCAATCGGCAGCTTCCAGACTCTCCCTTCGTAGCATCGGCAGACCTCCTTGTCGTAGCCATCGGCACAGACACATCATCACCTACGGACTTAGTCACGCTCAACAACCCCTCCATCGGCAACCATCCTCCATCGGCAACTCACCCTGCAGATCAAGCAACACCATCTCATCCTGCCGATCCACACTTTACCGATCATGGACACGTGCCCAAAAACGGTGTCAACACCTGGCATGTCCGAGGGACTACATGCAAACATGTCGGCTTTCGCACGGAGAAAGTCGACGAGCACAGCTTCCTATTTGGGGTCGAGGTCGGCACCGATCGTTAGCACCTTGCCGTCGGAGTTGTTAGGGTCGAGCGGGATCTTCTTGGTTCCCTCAGCTAGCTCGAAACTGCCCGCGTGGCGCTTGGGCTCTGGAGCCTCAGCGGCCAGGGCCTCGAGCTTCGCGACGAGCTCGATGGAGTTCTCGACCGCCTCCCCATACTCGACGCACTCGACGTCACACTCGTAAGCGTGCTCGAAGGAGGAGCTGACGGTGATGACTCCTTTAGGACCGGGCATCTTCAGCTTCAAGTAGGTGTAGTTGGGTATAGCCATGAACTTGGCGTAGCCCGGGCGCCCGATGATGGCGTGGTACGTGCCCCGGAACCCGACCACCTCAAAGGTGAGGGTCTCCTTCCTGAAGTTGGCTGCCGTGCCAAAGCAGATCGGTAAGTCAATTCGACCCACTGGCAGCACCTTTTTCCCTAGCACGACGCCATGGAAACCGCCGGCGCTTGGTTGGAGCCGCCCCCTGTCGATACCTAGGAGGTCGAGGGTCTCGAGGTAGATGATGTTGAGGCTGCTGCCACCATCCATCAACACCTTTGAGAGCCGGGTGTTGACGATGATGGGGTCTACGACGAGCGGGTAGATGCCCGGGGCAACCACCTTGTCGGGGTGGTCCTCTCGATCGAAGGTGATGGGCGTGCTCGACCAGCTGAGGTACTGGGGCACCGCCATTCTCGCTGCGAAGACCTCACAGCGTTCCCTCTTGCGCTGCCTTGCAGTCAACTGTGTCGAGGGCCCACCATAGATCATGTAGCAGTCGTGGACGGTAGGGAAACCATCGTCGTCCTTGTTGGCCTCCTTGTCGCCGCCCTTCTCCTTCTTTGGGTCGTCACGTGCGTCCTTTTTGAACCCCAGACCGTCAAAAGGCTTTTTCAGCATGCGACAGTCTTTGAGCTTGTGATTGGCTCCTCCCTTATGGTAAGGGCATGGCTCCTCTAGCATCTTATCGAAGATGCCTCCATCTGGAGGACCTCGAGGTCTCTTGCGTTCCATGGCAGCGACGAGATTGTCATCGAAGTCTTCTCGTGGGAACTGCTGCGCTTTCTGCTTCTTCTTGTTCTTCTTTGGCCCTCGACTAGGGGTCCCATCTTCATCGGTAGGCTGCTTGCCTTTCCTTCCTTCACAGCTAAAGAAGGCACCGACCGCTTCCTCCCCTGCTGCGTAATTTGCCACTACGTCCATCAGCTCATCAATGGTCTGAGGGTGATTCCGGCCCAGCTCCTGCACCAAGTCCCGACTGGTGGTACCAGAGACAAAGGCCAGGATGACATCATCGTCGGGTATATGTGGCAGCTCAGTGCGCTACTTCGAGAAGCGTTGAGCAAACTCTCGAAGAGTTTCTCCTGACTTCTGCTTGCACTTGCTGAGGTCCCACGAGTTCCCGGGCCGTATGTAAGTCCCTTTGAAATTACCCTCGAAGACTCTAACCAAATCGACCCAGTCGTGGATGTGATTAGCTGGAAGTTCCTCGAGCCACCGACGGGCGGTATCAGAGTGGAAAAGTGGTAGCTGTCTGATGATGGCTCGATCATCTCCTCGAGCACCTCCCAGCTGACAAGCTAACCTGAAGTCTGCCAGCCATAGTTCTGGTTTGGTTTCACCATTGTATTTTGCGATGCTGGTTGGGGTCGGAACGGACTGGGTAGTGGTGTGCTGCGGATTGCCCTGCTGAACACCCGTGGGCCTGGTGGCTCGGGGGCCATTCAGTCCTCGTCGCTGTCGTACCTCCCGCCATGATGTGCGCTGTAACCGCGCTCTTCCGTGTCCCCATGCCGGCGGCGTCGATTCTCTTCGATGTCATGTCGTGCGTCGTGTCGACGCTGATCGTCGACGGGGGCGTGGTCTTTCTTGCCCGAGGAGGTGGCTGCTGATGGACCCACACCTCCTTTTCGTTTTGAGCCGGTTCGTCGCGCCTTTCAGTGGCAGCACCTCGACGTCGAGAAGTCGAGCTTTTGGCCTGCTGAACTGCCGCCACCTGGAGCAGCGTCTGTACCTCGTCTCGAATACGTCGAGCTTGGGAGTTCGATGGCTCTGGCATGTTGCGCAGCAGCATTGTTGCCGCCACCACATTCTGGCCTGCTCGAGGGAAACGGCTGACAGGCTGCTCTGGCTCTGCGTCTCCGACGATTTGTCGGTATACCTCTCGAGCGCGTCTGCGGACACTTCCGCCAGGCGGGTAGGGCAAGTCTTGCTCGAGGATTTGCTTGAGCAGGACGAGGCGCTCACGGTCCTCGTCAAGCTTGGTCTTGAGCTCTCGTAACTGTGCGAGTTGCGCGGCCCTGTCGTCCTGTGGAAGCGGGTCGACCTGTCCGTCGTTCCCAGGCGTCCTGGGATCATCTCTTGCTGCAGGGGCTCGACCGCTGGCAGCCGCATCCTGCGTCTCGTCGGTAGTTTCTACTGCCCCGTCGATGTGATAACATTCCCTTGTAGGGTCGTAGCTATCGGTCTCGGAGTCGGAGTCCAGCTCGGCAGTGTAGTAACCTCCATGTCCTTCCTCCAGCAGCCACTGCCTGAGCGAGGTGATCGTGTATCGTCCAGGGCCTAGGCGGCGGAGGCCTCGTACTCGGGAGAGGTCCGGCAGCTCGGACGTCGGCGGCCGTGCTTCAGAGTCATGTGGGAGGAGCATTGGTCTTTCCACGTACGTCCGGGCGTTTGGGCATATCGCCCTGGCGAGCGACGTCACGGCGTTGTCCAACCCGAATGGCAATGCCCTTCTTGGGGTGAACAGCCCATGTGGAAGCAACCTAGCGGTGGGGGAGAGCGCTCGGGGTGTGTCACCTCTTGTCGTCGTATGATGTTGGGCCGACATGGCCACGGTTCCGATATGCGGCGCGGCCGGCTCCTGTGCCACCTCTTGCCTAGCACGAACTGTCGGTCGTGACGAGGCAGAGGGGTGACGATGGTGCTGCCCACGCCTCTTCTTGGGCGGGGAGGCGTGGTGTCGAGGGCGTCTCGGGGCCCTCATTCGCACTGGCGCAACGCGGGCTCCTCCCGGTCCTTTGATCGAGAGCAAGATCATGTCATAGCCGAAGCCAGTCGACATGAACTCAAGGCTCCCAAACCAAATCACGGTGGAGTGCGGAATCGGCGAAGCGGGAGTGGCCATCTGGAAAGGAGTGGGAAATCGATGAAAAAACACGCAGGACCCCTACCTGGCGCGCCAACTATCGGTGTTTTCCCCACGGGGGGTCACGCCAATGAGTAAATTTGTATGCGTGCTCCCTTTTCCAGATGGTGATGCAAGAAGACACAAAGATTTATCCTGGTTCGGGCAAGAGAAGACCCTACGTCCAGCGGTGGAGGGAAGTTTGTATTATCTTGCACCTAAGTGCTTGTACAGGGGCGAATACAAGTGTGGTATGGAATGAGATGGAGTATGGGAGTTCTACTGCGTAGGAGTGTAGTGTTGCGTGGTGTATGTCTATTCCTGGGTCTCCCCTTTTATAGCTCCAAGGAGAGGCCTAGGGTACATGTATAGGTGTCAGAGTAGGGGTCGATAGAGGCATGGCGCGCTGACCTACTCGAGGCCTCCGTACTGGCGTGGTCTCGAGCCGTCCCGTCTTGGTAGCTTGATGATGATTACGCGTGCCCCCGTATCCGGCTCTGCACGCCGTCTCGGGTTGGTTCACCGGTCGCACGCCTATACGGTATAGCGGCAGATCCAGCGGAGTGGCTGCGGTGTTGTCAGTCGACGCCCAATTCTTCCCCAGGAAGGAAACATGTCTGGTCGAGGGTCAGACGTCGTGCAGTGCCTTGTTGTCTAAAGCGTTGACCTTGGGCGTCTCGAGGGGGTCCCGATTAGACGCTCCATCCCTGCATTCTACGTCCTGGTACGCTCTGGTTTGTTTGGTGGGGAAAGCTGCAAAAAGGATGATGGGACGGGTGCCTGTTCCCTATCACGCTTCCCGTGGTCAGCGTGTTAGGTGGGAAGGCGACAGGCGTATTAAATGCCCTGGCTCTCGTGCGCGCGTCAGGCGACGGACAGTGTCCTTGCACTCGACGCCTCCGATTCGCTCGAGCCTATTCCCGTATTCGACGGTAGTTAGCGCTCGGCCCCTAACTGGTTCGCTCGACGTCCTTTTCGTCTTCGAGGCTGCAGCCTTCGATGACCGCATGGCTTATTAGAACGTCGAGTTGAAGGCCTCAATCTGTGCACGGGTAATCTTTTTGAGTGTATCAGTTAGGGTACCCCTTACTGATGCCCTCGACAGCAGCCCCCGAGTCTCCGTTCGAGCGCTGGCACTCGAGTGGAGGCTTTATTTTGCGGTCGAGTTTCCGTGGGGACGCGCGAGCGACCCCACGGGGGTAGCCCCCGAGCCCTTGGAGGAGTTTTTGACTCCTTTGAGGGTTATATTGCCTAACTTCTTAGAAACGCTATCGACACCGGTGGTGGAAGGTCCTGATTGGCTTGTTTTGTGCGGGGGTTTCGACATACTCTCGATAGAGCGAGCGTCTTCCATCCCAAATTGAGTTCCTAACGGGTAGTCCAAGTGAGAACCTGTGCCCCTTTCGAGGGGGTCAGCTGTAGCCCGGAGGCGTTCTCATAAAGCAGGGTCGACGTGGTCGGGGATACTGATCTCATTCGATAGAGTCCAGCGGCTCGATGCCTCCCGTGGGGGGGATTCCTCTCGACTGTCTCGACCCTACCTTGGACATACCTAGCGAGTCTTTGAGGCGGGACTCGATCTTCGACATCTCGTTGGGGATCCCTGACTCTGGTGCTCGAGATCGGCTGTCGAACCCTTTTGTTGGGCCAGCCTGCGACCTCTTGAGGCTTTCACGGGTACATCCCTTGGCTTACATGGGAAGGAAAGAGTCGTGGTCGGTTCGCCTTTTTGCCCGTTGGGCGCGCCTTTTTAGGTGGGAGGCGTTACGACACTGTATTGGCGTGGAATTTGTAACAGAACCGTCCAATTTATAAGAATTCAAGTGAATTAGCGACCACTGAGGCAGTCAAGCCAATGGACTTGAACCCATATAAACCCGGTAGTCCGACGAAATCTCAAAAGACCTCGATTCAACCAACATACAACCAAGATCGTACATGATCAAGAATCACCATCACAGATTACAACATTCAACACAGAACATAGTTTTACATCACATCAGAGTTTAAAAGAGGTTATTACAAACCATAGCAGTAGCGGAAACAAAGTAGTTTTGAAACAACTCCAACTCAGTTCATAATACATGCCAGTTCCATGGTCAATCCCCACAAAAGCATAATTGAAGGTAGAAGAGTGATCACGCCCATGATCTATTCATCATCCACAGCGGGGTGATGACAGTTAGCGCAATAGCCGTGATAGACGACATCATCTGCAACAGGGGTAAATAAAACCCTGAGTACGAGAATGTACTCAGCTAGACTTACCCGTCATAAACCAGAAATAAAGTGACACCAAGGAGTATGCGAGGCTGATCTTTGTGGGCTGGTTTGACTCACCTTTTGCATAAAAGCCTTTGTTATAAGTAGTTCATTTAATCATATTTCAGCAGCAGGTTCATTACTTAACAACTATCCACTAGATTAGCACCTATTCTAAGCATACACTTGAGTAATTAAGCATTTCAATAATAACCATATCAAGATTATCACTTTGCTATCAACATTCTCATCATAACCATCAAGTTTATTTAGTGGATTCTACGTTGCCGCTGCCCAAGTCAAGTTCTCACTATCCGGGAGAGACGGCGATTCGAATCGATTCCTATCCAGCTGGAGGGGTATTCCTAACACTCACCCAAGCATACTTCATGACGGCAGCTTGGATCACCTTTAGCACAACTCCGGACCAATTCGCGGGTCCGTACGGCGCCGCACCCCCAGGGACCGCCAATCTGCCAGGGTCAGGACTCTAACCTGATACCTCGGTCTTACGCCATTGACTCCCCGCACATCCTTACTACCAACCGGGGTGCGCACTTTAAACAGATCGGGGTATCCGGCCGGAGTTGCACTCGTAGGCTTCGCGGTCGGAACGACTTATCCGGCCAACTAAGTGATAGGCATGCGTTCAACATGACACGGGGACGTACAGCGATTCGGTCCTTAAACGACATAGACGGGGATAGATTCACACCCAAGACCTCCATGCCTTGTTGCTGCACTATCGTCATCCTGCCCGGTCTCAAATTCATTATTAGCACATGGTTATCTTCCACGATAGCAAATATAGCCAACCGTGATCATCATCCACCTAACTCTCGCAGGTGACAGGAAATCACCCGGCTTCTACCGAGCTAAGCATGGCTAAGCATTATTTCGATCCCGGACCTACTTTGGTAATGTTTAAGGTGGACAAGGTAGTCATTATGCAGCAAGGGTGTCATATCAATGCCTACCACTTAATGCATCAATATATATAACCATAGTCAATTGATAGCTAAACACAATTAACAAAATAGTAGGAGGCTTATAATGCTCCGGGGCTTGCCTTCAACGTAGGTAGAGGGACGGTGGTCAGGGCACTCCGGCAAATCCTCCTCCTCCTCAGCTCCTTGAGGTAGTTCCACTTGCTGTCCTTCCGGCTCCGGCAGCTCGAACTCCAGCACCGTTACTCCCTTGGGTACACCTATGTATGCATGACAAGGAGATGAATATAGAGAATGCACATATGATGCATGATGTCATGATGAAGAGCCAAAGGGACATAAACAAGGTATAACATGAGCATAAACTTCTAAGAATAAGTGAGTCATGGAATAACAAGTAAATGCATACTTCTTTTCTGGTAGAGAGACTAATTAGACAAGTTAAACAAGTCCTAGCTACTCTTACCCAGTCACTGGTTTAGTAGGCAAACCAACCAGTCACAAGTTTCAGCAAGTAAGCACTTTCTGGAAAGCTTAACAAATTGTTTACAATTTACTTTTAGACATCCCAGCATGATTCCCAACCGAAATATGCTAAAACATACAAAGTTGGCTGGCTGCTCTGGAAATTCCAGAGAGCAAGCACTTTGTAGCAGCTACTTGAAATATGCATAACTTTCAAACTACTCAACCAAATGTCATGAAATTTGGACACGAAGTATATCAGTAAGTTAGCTACAAGTTTGTTGTAGACAAGATTCCCAGAAAACACAATCTTCACATAGCTGTTAATCATTTGCTATCAGCTGTACAAAAATGCTCTAGGAAAGGCAACAATAGCCAAAAATAATATTTTGCACATATTGAGAATGTATCAGAGGAACAATCCAATTGCACCAGTAGGTAGAACATATCTAAGAAACACTAGAAAACATCATGGCAAGGTCTAAAACTATTTCTATCATCACCTTTTCCATTTATTTAATTATTAAGGTGATTTAATGAACATATACTTCAAGTGTTCCAAAAATCCTAAGACAATTACAGCAAGTTACTTATGCTAACATAAGATCACTGTAAAATTTTCAGAACCTTTGCACATACACATTGTGAGGTATAAAAATAACAAGCTAACAAAGGCATGCAAGGCATAAATGTGAAACCCTATCAAAAAGTGTCAAACAACAAATTTCAGATTTTTCCTAGCTTTGTCCACACATAAGTACAACACTCAGCAAGTTTCATCACAAAAGGAGTTATAACTTAATTACTAAAAATATCACAAGAAACTCCTATTTAAGCAAGAATTATTTTTAACTTCTTAACTAGGCTTCCAAAAATCATGACAAATTTATCAGAGCCTATTCATAACATAAGTAACAACTCCCTAAATTTGCATGGTCAGCAGATCACTAGATCTCAAGATATAATTACCCACTGAAAATCCAAGATTAATTTATATCTATTTATTTCTGCAAAAACATAGCATGTTTCATATTTTTATTAAAAACTAGGCTTGAGCTAGAACCTAGCAAAATTGGAATCACCACATTTGGATCTTTAAAACTCCAGATATGAATTTTACAAAAACAGCTTTGGCTCTGCAAAACAGTGAACCAGAGGGGGTGACACAGAGAGGCTGACATCCGGGACCCACGCGCCAGTGAAACGGGGACAGGGGAGATGCTCGTCGCCGGCAAAGCTCGACGACGACGAGGTCTCGGCCGGATCTAAGGGCACCTACGTGTTCCTCTCATCAAGGCGACTCTGTTGACCTACATTACGCGCGCTCTACTGGACTCTAGGGTGCTCGCCGTCGGGAATGGCGGAGCGGCGGCGCTGCGCGGCGGTACGCCGATGGATCCAGGCAATGGCGACGCGGTAGAGGTTGCGGACGAGCAAGAGCAGCTCAAGGCAAAGCTATAGGAAGAAGAATCACGGCCAGAGGTGAACCAGAGAGGTCTGGCCACATTGCCGGTGATCTCTGTGAACTCCGGCGAGGTGAAGCTCGCGACGGAGATGACAATGTGACCTCACCGGTGCTCGGCTAAGGGAATGGAGTGGATGTCGAGGTAGAGGACGTCAAGGCGGAGCTCTGGACGGGCTGGCTTGGCCGGAGACACGGTGGAACGACCGGAGAAGCTCGCCGAAGCGCGGCGGAGCTCACCGAGGCGACGGCGGAGCGAAATGTGCTGCGCTGAGCGAGTGGAGAGCGCGTCTGAGGCGTCCACTCGGTGCGTGGCGACTTGGAGACGCTGTGGGAGCTGACAGGCGGAGTCGTCGATGGCGTACGGCCGACACCTGGCCGGACCTGCGGCGGCGGACGGTTTCTGACGAAACTGAATCGCGCGATTCAGTCGTCGTCGACCGTGTCTAAAACCGAAAGTTCACCGACGTTTTACTCTCAACTCACTCGATGGTTTTGGCTAGGAATTGATCCTCTGGACAGAGCTACACGAGTTCTACAACTTTGATTACAAGATCAAAGCCTAACTCGGTCTGGATTTCAAACTACAAAGCTCCCAATCACCCTTGGTCGAAACTGCGCGGTCCAACACTTAGCCAAATTCGGCTAAGTATGAAATCAGCCCTGATTTTTGGCTTGTGAGCAATTTTTGGATATTTTCTAAGCTTTTTCATAAAAAGTTATCAACATAACTTTTGTAGCTTATGAAAGTATCTACAACTTTGTTTCAGGTGTCATAGACATGCAAGGGCTCTAACATTACTTTCATAAAACATCTTTGAAGAGAGGTCTAGGGGGTCAAATAAGCCATTCTAGGTTTAACCCTAACCTAGTGGCATTTTTGGCCAAAACCTTCAACATGAACTTTGCTCCAAATGATATTCTAATTATGATTGAAGTATTTTGGAAGACAATGTACACTTGTTTGCATTGGTTACCCCTTATAGTCACTCAATTCGAGTCACACAAGCAATTCAATCATACATGGTATACATAAGATGACATGTGATCATGATAGATGCTTATGAATGAGCATGATGATGCTTATGTTGATGCAATGCTCATGGTTAACATGCAAGCTAACACTAGGAGTGTTACAGAATTCGGAGCGCCTCACCTGTGAGGAGGGAAAGGACCGTTAGACGGCGCATTTATGGGGGGAGTTACCTCATTTCTCGGATCTGCCCGTTGGTGGACTGCTGCCTATAAATGTGCCTTGGCGTCGCCACCGTTCTCCCTTCTGCCTCCCGTCTTCATTCTTGCCTTAGCCCTCTTCGTTGCTTTAGTTCTCTTGCTGTCTCACGCGCGCGCGCACCCCCTCGAGCGGTAGCGGATCCATCGTCCTTTCAGCCAAGATGCCTGTGAGACTCGTCGCCGCCGACGATTGGCGCCCGTCGTCGATGACGGAGCGCCGGTTGCTAGAGCTTGAGAGAGAGGGACTCCTGCGCCGCCGCACCTTGCTATCGTCGCTAGAGTGGATCGCGCCGCTGGCAGACCACAGGGAGCCCCAGCCGCCCGAGGGCTACGTGGTGTCGTTCGCCAAATTCCACCGCCACGGCCTGGGTGCTCCTCCGAGCCGCTTCATGCGGGCGCTCTGCCTCCACTATGGGGTGGAGCTCCAGCACTTCTCCCCAAACGCCATCACCATCGAGGCGGTCTTCGCCGCGGTGTGCGAGGGCTACCTGGGGATGATGCCCCACTGGGAGCTGTGGCTCCACCTCTACAGGGGCGAGCTTTACAACGCCCCCACCGGAACCACTGGCGTGAGGAAACCCGTGCGGGCGGGATGCCTCAATCTCGTGCAGAAGACGGGGAAGACGGACAAGCCGCGTGAGTACATCCCAGTGGGGTTGTCGACTAACCACGCCGGCTGGGACTCCCAGTGGTTTTATCTGCGGAACGACGACAACCTCCTACCTGCTTACTCCGGTCGCCTGATCACGGAGCGTCCAGCGGACTGGACATACAGCGTCGTCTAAGCTCATCAATCGCGGCTCGACCCCCTCCTCGACACCCTGAAGAAGCTTCGCCTGGAGGGCTTGACTGCCGCTCTCGTCCTCTCGGCCGTCCATCACCGGAGAGTTCTCCCATTGATGTCTCGACCGTTGAGGATGGACGAGATGGGCCCTGGCGTTTCATCTCGGGACCTCGAGGTGTGCCGGATGTCCAGCGAGGCTTCGGCGAACGACAAAGTCGCGGCCCGGGTCAGGGCCGCAATTGCCGGTGACTTTAAGCCAGAGCACGTTAACGGCTTCCCCATGAGGCCTGATGTGGGCTCGATCGATCTGGTATGCTCTCTTCTCATGCACAGCTTCGATTCTGGGTTTCTTTCTTCCCGTTTTCTAAGTCTACCTTTGTTCTGGTAGGGACGGATTGATGTCCGGTCCTCGAGGCCTCCAGTAAAGGAGGACGAGGTCGACCGCGACACACGGCGTCAGTCCGCCGAGAAACTGAAGTCCGCTAAGGACTCTAAGAAGAAAGGAGAGAAGAAGAGGAACCTCGACCGCCAAGCACTAGATGCGCGTCGAGCTAAATCCAGGCAGAGGGGGGAGCCTGAGGAAGAATCCCCCAGCGACGATGATGGGGGAGATGGTGATGAGGACAGCGACGACTCCGAGGGGATGGCGTCTCGCCTCGACCGGATCCTCGAGGGTCTGCCTCGAGGCGACGTCGTCGCCCCACGGATGGAAACACCAAAAGAGGAACCGGGCGGATCTCATCGTCCTCGTGCCGACACCCCCCTGTGCCCGCGACTGGTCAGGTGGCCCCACGTCCTCCCTCTGTGCCCAGGACGGGTAGCCATGCTAGGCCTCAGGCGACGGGGCCACTGACCCGCGGTCGCACCGCGGCCTCCGAGAAAGGAGAGACTGACCACAGGAGCACCAGTCTTGGTGCCCGCCAAGCGGAAGTTGCTGGGCCAAGGCCAGCGCCTGTCCTCGAGGGGCCTGGGACCTTGGCGCGGGTGGCTCGAGGCCCACCGGTCGGCGCACCGGCAGGCGAGCTGTTCTCCCCATGGGGTAAGCTCTTTGATGTTGTGACTTTTGTTCTCCTGTTCCTCTGCGTTTCCTCGTATACCGGTCTCTTTATGCTCGTTCCTTTTTTCTCAGATTAAAGCGGACGCTCGAGCAGGCCCAGCCTTCAATGGCGAAGAGGCTCAAAGCGGGAGCAGCCTCCAAGGAGCCAGGTTTGTAGCTGAATTCTGGGACTTGTGATGCTCTTACGTTGGTCATCATGGTGACCGGCCTTTATTCTTTGTTTTACAGGCTCCTCCGACTCTCAACCTCCGGCCAACGCTGAGAGTGCCCCGCCTCGTCCCGAGTCTGCCCCGTCGCCGCCGACACAGGCCGAGGTCGCCTAGACCCAAGGGCAAGAGGGAGCCCCCGAGCCTCCCCGATCGGGGGTCGAGGGGGACCCCATTACCATCAGCGACACGTCTGGCGGCAACGAGATGTCTAGGGATGCCCGTCCTATGGATGAGGAGGCGTCGACCTCCCTTGTCGCGGGGCGGATGCCCTGGCCTGCTGGTCTTCGCGCCCTCGAGGAGCAGAAGAAAAAGGGAGAGGAGGAGGAGTGGGAGCGCGAGGCAAGGCGGCAGCCGCAGGAGCAAGGCTGCCGACAAGAGTCGCAGTATCTCGAAGAGCAACAGCAGCAGCAGGGGGCCAGGAAGAAGGACCGCTCGAGCCCCCTCCTCACAGTCTGCCCCAACCTGTACCACCGGAGCCGCAAGAACCCGGAGACCAGGAGGAGGATTTGCCGGTTTTCGGCCCTCTAACCCCAGCGTGGCTCCTTCCAGGGGCGCCCGCCACGATCCCGGCAGAGTCGGGGCGGGCGGACGGTGTGGTGGCGCTTGCCTGCATGATGCGCACCCCCGTCGACCCCGAGTCCGAGATCAGGAGGACGATCTACGGCATGGACGGAATCGCCCCAGGGTTCCTCCGGGAGCGTCGGGTGTGGGAGGACCGTTTTCCCTCTGAGGAGGACGAGATCGGGACGTCGGGGAGTAAAGACGGCACCTGGAAGACGGTAGACGACGACGGTCGGTTCCCATGCCTCGTCGACTTGTTCTTGCGCCATGGGGGCTCCCTCGAGACCGTCGAGAACCTTATCCACGGCGTCAAGGCGCGGGCTGACCGAGAGATGGAGAACTGGTGCCCTGATCGGATTTGCATCTGGGCTTCCACCGACCCGTCCGAGCCCAACATCTTCCTGGACGATAGGAAGGAGGCGGAGAAATGGGAACACGTCGAGGAGCTCCGCCTTTGGATGAAGCACGTGGTGGGGCTCCTGTCGGACGTCATCAACAACGGGCTCGGGCCGGCTTACTTTGTAAGTGTTTTTCGATCTTTAATCCTCATGGAGCCTTTTGGTTTTGTATTCTAACTGTTCGACCGCCGGCTCGCAGGATATGAAAGAGACTTCTCGTATCAAATCGAGCTTCATTCATGCTACGAGGGGTGGCTAGGAGCAGCTCCCCCTCGTCAAGGATCAGCTCCTCGAGTCGTAGGAGAAACTCCTTAAGGCTTCTAAAGATCTCATAGCGCTCGAGGAGGAGAAGAAGGTGAGGGAAGCTGCCCTGGCCAAGGATCGAGAGGCCTCAAAGAAGGCTGAGGAAGAGGCCGTGTTGCTGAGGGAGCGGGCTCTGACAGTCGAGGAGGCTGCGTCCAAAGCCCGGGAGGAGGCCCTGTCTTATAGGAGCGTCGTTGCTGATTTTGACAAGGAGAAGGGCCTCCTCAAGACTGATTTGGACTCCCTTCGAGAATCCTTCCAGAGGATGAAGGTGGAGCACGTGAACGGCGAAATCGCTAGGAGCGCCATGGAGGAAGCCAAGAAGAAGGCCCTCGAAGACCTCGAGGCGGAGCGGGCTCGATCCCGCAGGCTCTCTGACGACGTCGAACGTCTGAAGGGAGAGATGTTGGAGAAGAGTGGGGCCATTGCTCAGGCTGGTAAGGTGATCGAGGATCTCCACGTTGCCAACACTGAGCTGGCACGCTCCAACAGAGAGATTGAGAGGGCCAACACCAGATTAGTCGGTGAGAACACAGCCTTGGAGGAGAGTGTCCGCGGTACGTTTCTGTTGCCGGATTTCCTTTTCGAGGTGTGCTTGGTTTTTTCTAAAGTTTTTTTGCGTTGGCATCCACAGGGCTTAAGGACGTACTCTTGGCCGTCCAAGTCGAGGCCTGCAATGCTAAGGCCCAGCTTGAGTCGGAGGTTGCTTTGAACCATCGAGTACGGACGGCGATAAGCAATCTCTCGACCTCTTGGGAGATCGAGCCCATGGAGGAGTCGAAGGAGGACGCTCGAGGCGACGCACTAGTTGACCAGCTGTGCTACTTAGGCGCGACGCTGAGAGATCGGGTGCGGGATGCCCTCCACATCGGGGTGAAGCGGGCAATGGCGGTTGTCTGCTCAGGCTTCTCCTACGACATTGAGGTGGTGTCCCACGGCTTCGTTACCGACATCTCAAAGACCGACGTGGAGAACGAAGAGAGGCTCCACGCCTTGATCGACGACGCGGAGGTTCCTGGAGAGAGGTTGTCCAAGCTTTTTGAGCCTGAGGTGCTTCCCCCTGAGACTAGCTCGGGCGCAGGCGACGGTGGTGAGGATCGTGCTATGGACTAAGGCCTGCGAGCCTGCTTAGGGTGCCTGGGTCCCCTTGTATAGTACTTTGTTAATCCTGTTTTCAAGTGGTACATTGTCTTTAAGTGGTTTATATGTCTGTCTGTCTTTTCTCCCGAAGCTTCTTTTCCTTCCTTTTTGCGCCTATGTTTGTTTTTTCTCACTTGGTCTTTTGTTCGAGGCGGTCTCGATTGCCTTAAGGGTGAGGGGATGAGTAGAGTTTCCATAGCCCGGGGGCGTAGGAGTTCTCAGGCTCGTCGTTTCTCGGCACTTAAGGGGCTCGAGGTACCTTTACTACTCAACCGTGTGAGATTACCGAAAGGAATGAAAGGATTGCTAGATTTTTTCGACACTTGGGGGGGGGGTCGCCCCCCTTGCTAGCCCTCGAGGGAGTGTCGACTATGATGGGTCGTAGTCGATACTCCCTTCTATCGCTGAGACTTGTGGAATAGTAAATTGCTCGAGGGAAAGACTTCCTTTATTCGTACATTCATTTACAAGGCCTTGGTACAAAGCGTACGTAGGAACATAAAGCTTTGAAATTCTAGGGGTAGAATCGACGTAGCTGTTCGATGTCCCATGCGTTGGTGAAGACCGCCCCCTTTTCGTCAGCAAGCTTATATGTCCCTGGCTTCAAGACCTCGGCCACCACATATGGGCCCTCCCATGGCGGGGTCAGCTTGTGGCGTCCTTGGTTGCTTTGTCGCCGTCGTAGAACGAGGTCTCCCACGTTCAAGTCCCTCCTGCGCACGTGCTTGTCGTGGTAGCGTCGAAGCTTCTGTTGGTACCTAGCAGAGTTGATGAGGGCCATGTCTCGAGCTTCTTCGAGTTGGTCGACCGCGTTCTCTTGAGATTCTTTATTTGATTGTTTGTTGTACGCTTTAAGTCGAGGGGACCCATACTCGAGGTATGTGGGGAGGATAGCCTCAGAGCCGTAGACCACGAAGAATGGGGTGTATTTTGTGGCCCTGCTTGGCGTCGTCCTTAGGCTCCATAAGACCGAGGAAAGCTCCTCGACCCACTTCTTGCTGAATTTCTTCAAGTGATTGTAGATCCTTGGTTTGAGCCCTTGCAAAATCATGTCGTTGGCACGGTCGACCTGGCCGTTAGTTCGAGGGTGGGCCACTGCAGACCAATTCACACGGATGTGATGCTGATCGCAGAAGTCCAAGAACTTTTTGCTGGTGAACTGGGTGCCGTTGTCGGTGATGATTACATTGGGGATCCCAAACCGGTGGATGATGTCGGTGAAGAAAAGGACGGCCTGCTCGGAGCGGATGTTGGTGATGGGTCGAGCCTCGATCCATTTGGAGAACTTGTCAATAGCTACCAGCAAGTGGGTGTACCCCCCTTTTGCCTTTTGCAGAGGCCCTACTAAGTCGAGCCCCCATACTGCGAATGGCCATGTGATGGGGATCATCTGAAGAGCGTGGGCGGGCAGATGCGTCTGTTTGGCGTAGAACTGGCACCCATGGCATGAGCGTACGAGCTCGATGGCATCAGCTACGATCGTTGGCCAGTAGAAACCTTGTCGGAAGGTGTTCCCTACGAGGGTCCGTGGAGCAGCATGGTGGCCACAAGCCCCCGAGTGCAGATCCACGAGGAGTTTCTGGCCTTCTTCCACGGTGACGCAACGCTGCAAGATCCCCGTCAGGCTTCGTTGATATAACTCGTTGTCCTCGCCATAGATCACATATGACTTGGCCCATCGAGCGATACGGCGGGCCTCATATCGATCTTCTGGCAGCTCGCAGCGGATTAGGCAGTCGAGGAATGGTGTGCGCCAGTCGAACGGTCGACCGGGCCGCTGTGCTACCTCCATCACCTCAGCTGCCATCAACAATGCATCGACGGTGTTGGTTTGCTGGGCAGGAGCGGCATCGACGCCAGCCCCCGAGCCCAAGTCGACGGATGGCTCGTGAAGATATCTTGAGAACGCGTCAGGTGGTATTGTGCCTCGGGTCGACGCGATCTTGGCGAGTTCGTCGGCTGCCTCGTTCTAGCGTCGGGCGACGTGGACGAGCTCAAGGCCATGGAATTTGTCCTCGAGTCGACGTACTTCCTTGCAGTACGCCTCCATTTTCGGGTCGTGGCAACTTGAGGTCTTCATCACTTGGTCAATGACGAGTTGGGAGTCGCCTCGGACGTCAAGGCGTCGGACTCCTAGCTCGATGGCGATCTTGAGACCGTTGACGAGGGCTTCGTACACTGCGACGTTGTTGGATGCAGCAAAGTGAATCCTGATGACGTACCTCATATGAATGCCTAAGGGCGAGATGAACAGAAGGCCGGCCCTGGCTCCCGTCTTCATGAGTGACCCGTCGAAATACATCGTCCACAGCTCTGACTGGACCTGAGTCGGGGGAAGCTGGGAGTCTGTCATTCCGCGACGAAATCCACCAGGGCTTGTGATTTGATAGCCTTGCGAGGTGCATAAGTGAGAGTCTCACTCATGAGCTCGACTGACCATTTGGCTATTCTTCCGGTAGCCTCCGTACTTTGGATTATCTCGCCCAGGGGGAAGGACGAGACCACCGTGATAGGGTGGCCGAGGAAGTAGTGCTGCAGCTTGTGTTGGGCGAGGATTACGGCATAGATCAGCTTCTGGATTTGGGGGTAACGTGCCTTGGTTTCTGTGAGCACCTCGCTGATGAAATAGACCGGTCTCTGGACCGGCAACGCATGCCCTTCCTCCTTCCTCTCGACAACCATAGCTGCACTGACGACCTGAGTCGTCGAGGCAACGTAAAGGAGCAGTGGTTCTCCGGGTTGAGGCGGGATCAGGACCGGTGCTGAAGTCAGCATTTTCTTCCAGTTTTCGAGGGCTTCCTCGGCCTCGGGGGTCCAAGAGAAATGCTCGACCTTCTTCAGAAGTTGATATAATGGTAACGCCTTTTCTCCTAACCTCGAGATGAAACGGCTCAGCGCCGCTAGACATCCCGTGACTCTCTGCACACCCTTGATGTCTCGGATCGGCCCCATTCTTGTGATGGCCGAGACTTTCTCAGGGTTGGCCTCGATGCCTCACTGGGAAACAATGTAACCCAGGAGCATGCCTCGAGGCACGCCGAAAACGCATTTCTCGGGATTGAGCTTGATCTGGTTGGCGCGTAAGCAGCTGAAAGCGATCTCGAGATCCTGGATCAGGTCTCCTTGTCGCATTGATTTGATGATGATGTCGTCGACATAGGCCTCGACCGTCGACCCTATGTGTTTGCCAAACACGTGGAGCATGCAACATTGGTACGTAGCTCCCGCGTTTTGAAGCCCAAACGGCACGGTTACATAACAATACATCCCAAAAGGTGTGATAAAAGACGTCGCGAGCTGGTCGGACTCTTTCATTTTTATTTGGTGGTAACCGGAATATGCATCAAGGAAAGAAAGGGTTTCACATCCCGCAGTAGAATCAACAATTTGATCAATACGTGGTAATGGAAATGGAACTTTTGGACATGCTTTATTTAAACTCGTATAATCGACACACATCCTCATTTTCCCATTCTTTTTCTTAACTAGTACAGGGTTTGCTAACCAATCGGGATGATGAACCTCCTTGATGAATCCGGCCATCAAAAGCTTGTGGATCTCCTCGCCAATGATCTTGCGCTTCTCCTCGTCGAATCGGCGCAACCGTTGCTTCACTGGCTTGGAACCAGCTCGAATTTCTAAGGAGTGCTCGGCGACTTCCCTCGGTATGCCTGGCATGTCTGAGGGACTCCATGCAAACATGTCGGCGTTCGCACGGAGAAAGTCGACGAGCACAGCTTCCTATTTGGGGTCGAGGTCGACACCGATCATTAGCACCTTGCCGTCGAAGTTGTTAGGGTCGAGCGGGATCTTCTTGGTTCCCTCTGCTGGCTCGAAGCTGCCCGCGTGGCGCTTGGGCTCTGGAGCCTCAGCGGCTAGGGCCTCGAGCTTCGCGACAAGCTCGGTGGAGTTCTCGACCGCCTCCCCATACTCGACACACTCGTCATCACACTCGTAAGCGTGCTCGAAGGAGGAGCTGACGGTGATGACTCCTTTGGGACCGGGCATCTTCAGCTTCAAGTAGGTGTAGTTGGGTATAGCCATGAACTTGGCGTAGCCCTGGCGCTCGATGATGGCGTGGTACGTGCCCCGGAACCCGACCACCTCAAAGGTGAGGGTCTCTGTTGACGCCGTTTTTGGGCACGTGTCCATGTTTGGTAAAGTATAGGCTGGCAAGATAAGACGGCGGTGTTTAATCCATAGGATGAGTTGCCGAAGAGGATGGTTGCTGTCGGTGTTTTTTTTCCCGGGGGGGTCACACCAACGAGTAAATTTGTATGCGTGCTCCCCTTTCCGGATGGTGATGCAAGAAGACACAGAGATTTATCCTGGTTCGGGCAAGAGAAGGCCCTACGTCCAGCGGGGGGAGAGAGTTGTATTATCTTGCACCTAAGTGCTTGTACAGGGGCGAATACAAGCGTGGGATGAAATGTGTCGCTTCTACTATGTGTGTGTGTGTGTGCTTGCATTGTGATCTCCCTCTCTTCTATTCCTGAGTCCCTCCTTTTATAGCTCCAAGGAGAGACAAAGGGTACATGCATAAATATTAGAGTAGGGATCGATAGCCGCATGGAGCGCTGACCTACTAGAGGCTTCCGTACGTCATGGCCTCGAGCCGTCCCATCTTGATAGCTTGGTGATGATTACGCGTGCTCCTGCGTGCTGCCCTGCCAGCCGCCTTGTGCTGGTTCTGAGGTCGCATGCTCGTATGGTATGGTGGCGGATCCGGCGGAGCAGCTGTGGTGTTGTCAGCCGATGCCTGACTTGTCCCCGGGAAGGGACCTCGTTCGGTCGAGGGTCGGGCGCCGCGTAATAGGCTGACATCCGGAGCGCTGACCTTGGGTGTCTCGAAGGGGTCCCGATTAGACGTTCCATCCTCGTTTCCTGCGTCCTGACACACCCTGGGTTGTTCGGTGGGAAGGCTGCAAAAAGAACGATGGGACAGAAGCTCGTTCCCTATCACGCCTTCCGTGACCCGGGTGTTAGGTGGGAAACGTCAGATGCATTTAATGCTCCCGCCCGCGTGCGCGCATCAGGCGGTGGACAGTGTCCTAACGTTCGACGTCTCTCAGTTCGCTCGAGCCCGCTTCCGTCTTCGACGGTAGTCGTTGCTCGAGCCCTGACCGATTCGCTCGACGCTATTTCCGTATTCGAGGCTGCGACCGTCGTTGGCGGCGCGTAAGTAAGATTAAGGCGTCGAATTGGGGGTCCCAACCTTCGTATGGGCAATCTCATAATGCGCATCGCTGAGGGTACCCCTTACCGATACCCTCGACAGTAGCCCCCGAGCCTTCATTCGAGCGCTAGCGCTCGAATGGAGGCTTTGATTTACGGTCGAATTTTCGTGGGGGCGCGCGAGCGACCCCGCGGGGTAGCCCCCGAGACCTCGGAGGAGTTTTTGACTCCTTCGAGGGTTATGTTGTCTAATTCGCAGAAACGCTTTCGACACCAGTGGTGGAAGATTCTGACTGGCTCGTTTTTGCCCGTGGGTTTCGACGTACTCTCGATAGAGCGAGCGTCTTTCATCCCAAATTGAGTTCCTAGCGGGTAGTCCAAGTGAGAACCTGTGCCCCTTTCGAGGGGGGTCAGCTGTAGCCCGGAGGCGTCCTCATAAAGCAGGGTCGACGTGGTCGGGGATACCGGTCTCATTCGATAGAGTCCAGTGGCTCGATGCCTCCCTTCGGGGGGATTCCTCTCGACTGTCACGATCCTACCTTGAACATCGCCAGCAAGTCCTCGAGGCGGGCCTCGATTTTCGACCACTCGCTGGGGATCCCTGACTCTGGCGCTCGAGATCGGCTGTCGAACCCTTTCGGCGGGCCAGCCATCGACCTCCCGAGACTTTTGCGGTTATGTCCCCTGGCTTACGAGGGAAGGAAACGGTCGTGGCGGTTCGCATTTCTGCCCGTTGGGCGCGTCTTTTTAGGCGGATGACGTTGCGACACCGTATCGGCGAGGAATTCGGAGAGTCCGGCCTGTGAGGAGAGAGAGAGACCGTATCGCTGTCAGGCGGCGCATTTATGGGGGAGTTACCTTACTTCTCGGATCTGTCCGTTGGCGGACAGCTGCCTATAAATATGTCGTCGCGTCACCGCCGTTCCTCTCCCTTCCGCCTTCTCGCTCTCGTTCTTTCGCTGCCTTTGCTTTCTCGTCATCTCACGCGCACGCGCCCCCTCGAGCCGTAGCGAACCCACCGTCCCGTTAGCCAAGATGCCTGTAAGACTTGTCGCCGCCGATGACTGGCGCCCGTCGTCGATGACGGAGCGCCGGCTGTTGGAGCTCGAGAAGGAGGGACTGCTGCGCCGCCGCACCTCCCTGTCGTCGCCAGAGTGGATCGCGCCGCCAGCGAGCCACAGGACGCCTCAGCCACCCGAGGGCTACGTGGTGTCGTTCGCCAAGTTCCACCGCCACGGTCTGGGCGCGCCTCCAAGCCGCTTCATGCGGGCCCTCTGCTTCCATTATGGGGTGGAGCTGCAGCACTTCTCCCCGAACGCCATCACCGTGGCGGCGGTCTTCGCCGCCGTGTGTGAGGGCTTCCTAGGGATGATGCCGCACTGGGAGCTGTGGCTCCACCTCTACAGGGGCGAGCTGTTTCACGCCTCCACCGGAACCACGGGCGTGAGGAAACCCGTGCGAGCCCGGGAGGAGGTCCTGTCCCACAAGGGCATCATTGCGGACCTGGATAAGGAGAAGGGCCTTCTCCAGACCGACCTGGACTCCCTCCGCGATACCTTCCAGAAGATGAAGGTGGCGTTCGTGGACAGTGAGGTCGCCAGGGGTGCCGCTGAGGACGCAAAAAAGAAAGCCCTCGAAGACCTCGAGATGGAGCGAGCTCGATCCCGCAGTCTCTCTGACGACGTCAAGCGTCTGAAGGGAGAACTGCTAGAGAAGAGTGGAGCCGTCGCTCAGGCTGGCAAGGTGATCGAAGATCTCCGCGTTGCCAATACTGAGCTGACGCGCTCCAACAGAGAGATCGAGCGTGCCAATACCAGATTGGTTGGCGAGAACACGGCTCTAGAGGAGAGCATCAAAGGTATGTTCCCTTTGTCGAATTTCCTTTTCGAGGTGTGCTTGAATTTTTTCTAAAGCTCCTTTGTATCGGTATTTGTAGGGCTCAAGGACGAACTCCTGGCCGCCCAAGCCGAGGCTCGCAACTCCAAGGCTCAACTCGAGGCTGAGGTTGCTTTGAACCGTCGAGTGCGGACGGCGATAAGCGATCTCTCGACCTCTTGGGAGGTCGAGCCTATGGATGAGTCAAGGGAGGACTCTCGAGGTGACGCACTGGTCGATCAGCTGTGCTACTTAGGTGCGACGCTGCGAGATCGGGTGCGGGATGCCCTCCACATCGGGGTGAAGCGGGCGATGGCGGTTGTCTGCTCGGGCTTCTCCTACGATATGGAGGTGGTGTCCCATGGCTTCGTCACCGACATCTCCAAGACCGACGCGGAGAACGAGGAGAGGCTCCATGCCTTGATCGACGACGCGGAGGCTCCTGGGGAAAGGTTGGCCAAGCTCTTCGAGCCTGAGGTGCTCCCTCCTGAGGCTAGCTCGGGCGGAGGTGAGGGTGGTGAGGATCGTACCATGGACTGAGGCCTGCGAGCCTGCTCGGGGTGCCTGGGGCCTCTTGTATAAAACTTAGTTAATCCTGTTTCTAAACGATACAGTATTTTTGTGGTTGTTAAATGTTTGTTTGTCTTTCCACTCGATGTTCTTTTATTTCTTTTGCGCCTACACATGTGTTCCTTGTTCGATTTTTCGTAAAACACAGCCTCGATCGCCTCGAGGGTGAGGGAGTGAGTAGAGTTTCCATAGCCCGGGGGCGTAGGTGTTCTCAGACTCGCTATCCTTCGGTCCTCGAGGGGCTCGAGGCGCCTTGACTACTCGATCGTTCAAGGTTTACTAAGTAGGAAATAGAGAAACTTTTTGGCTTTTTCGACGCTTGGGGAGGGGTCGTCCCTCTGGTAGCCCCCGAGGGGGTGCGGACTATGATGGGTCATGGTCGGCATCCCCTTTTAATGTCGAGACTATAATTCGTAACTATTTTTGGTACAGAAAGAAACTGCTCGAGGGAAAGACTTTATTTATTCATGCGTTCATTTACAAAGTCTTCGTACAAAAAGTAGGATCGTAAATCTAGGACTTCTAGGGGTAGAATCGACGTAGCTGTTCGATGTTCCATGCGTTGGTGAAGACTGCCCCCTTTTCGTCCGCCAATTTGTAAGTTCCTGGCTTAAGGACCTCGGCCACCACATACGGGCCTTCCCAAGGTGGGGTTAGCTTGTGGCGTCCTTGGTTGCTTTGCCGGCGTCGTAGGACAAGGTCGCCTACGTTGAGGTCCCTCTTGCGCACGTGCTTGTCGTGGTAGCGTCGGAGTCTCTGCTGATATCTAGCAGAGTTGAGGAGGGCCATGTCTCGAGCTTCCTCGAGTTGGTCGACCGCGTTTTCTTGAGCTTCTTTGTTCGATTGCTCATTGTAAGCCTTGAGTCGAGGTGACCCATACTCGAGGTCTGTGGGGAGGATAGCCTCAGAGCCGTAGACCATAAAGAACGGGGTGTATTTGGTGGCTCTGCTCGGCGTTGTCCTTAGGCTCCATAGGACCGAGGAAAGCTCCTCGACCCATCTCTTGCCGAATTTCTTCAATCGATTGTAGATCCTTGGCTTGAGTCCTTGTAAAATCATGCCGTTGGCACGCTCGACCTGGCCGTTAGTTCGAGGGTGGGCTACTGCGGACCAATTCACACGGATGTGATGCTGATCACAGAAATCCAAGAACTTTCTGCCAGTAAACTGGGTGCCGTTATCGGTGATGATGACATTGGGGATCCCAAATCGATGGATGATGTCGGAGAAGAAGAGGACGGCCTGCTCGGAGCGGATGTTAGTGATGGGTCGAGCCTCGATCCATTTAGAGAACTTGTCAATAGCCACCAGCAAATGTGTATACCCTCCTTTCGCCTTTTGTAGAGGTCCTACTAAGTCGAGCCCCCATACCGCAAACGGCCAGGTGATGGGGATCATCTGAAGAGCATGGGCGGGCAGGTGCGTCTGTTTGGCGTAGAATTGGCACCCGTGACACGAGCGTACGAGCTCGACGGCATCCGCCACGGCCGTTGGCCAGTAAAAGCCTTGCCGAAAAGCGTTTCCTACAAGGGTCCGTGCGGCGGCGTGGTGGCCACAAGCCCCCGAGTGCAGGTCGTCGAGGAGTTTTCGGCCTTCCTCTATGGTGATGCAACGCTGTAAGATCCCCGTCGGGCTCCGTCGATACAGCTCGTTGTCTTCACCATAGATCACATATGATTTGGCCCATCGAGCGATACGACGAGCTTCTGTCCTGTCTTCTGGCAACTCACCGCGGATAAGGCAGTCGAGGAGCGGTGTGCGCCAATCGAATGGTCGACCCGGTCGTCGTTCTATTTCCATCACCTCTTCCTCCATCAAGAGCGCATCGACAGCATTGGTTGGTTGGGCGATGGTGGTATCGACGCCAGCCCCCGTGCCTAGGTCGACGGATGGCTCGTGTAGATCCTTTGAGAATACATCAGGCGGCACTGTTCCTCTGGTAGACGCAATCTTGGCGAGTTCGTCGGCTGCCTCGTTGTAGCGTCGAGCGACATGGACGAGCTCGAGGCCGTGGAATTTGTCTTCGAGTCGACGCACCTCCTTGCAGTATGCTTCCATTTTTGGGTCATGGCAACTCGAGGCTTTCATTACCTGGTCGATGACGAGTTGGGAGTCGCCTCGGACGTCGAGGCGTCGGACTCCTAACTCAATAGCGATCTTGAGACCGTTGACGAGGGCCTCATATTCTGCGACATTGTTAGATGCGGCGAAATGAATCCTGATTACGTACCTCATGTGGACGCCCAAGGGTGAGATGAACAGTAGGCCGGCCCCGGCCCCAGTTTTCATGAGTGACCCGTCGAAATACATTGTCCACAGCTCCGCCTGGACCTGAGTCGGGGGAAGCTGGGAGTCCGTCCATTCTGCGACGAAGTCTACCAGGGCTTGCGATTTGATGGCCTTTCGAGGCGCGTAAGTGAGAGTCTCGCTCATGAGCTCGACCGACCACTTCGCTATCCTTCCCGTGGCCTCCTTGCTCTGGATTATTTCGCCCAAAGGAAAAGAAGAGACCACCGTGATAGGATGACCAAGGAAATAATGCTGTAATTTACGGCGGGCAAGGATTACGGCGTAGATCAGCTTCTGGATTTGGGGGTAACGCGCCTTGGTCTCCGAAAGTACCTCGCTGACGAAATAGACCGGCCTTTGGACTGGTAGCGCGTGACCCTCCTCTTGTCTTTCGACCACCACCGCCGCGCTGACGACCTGGGTCGTCGACGCGACGTAGAGGAGCAGCGGTTCCGCCGGTTGAGGCGGAACCAGGACTGGTGCCGAAGTCAGCGTCTTTTTCAGCTTTTCAAGTGCTTCCTCGGCCTCGGGGGTCCAAGAAAAACGCTCGACCTTCTTCAGGAGTCGATATAATGGTAATGCCTTTTCTCCTAGTCTCGAGATGAAACGGCTCAGAGCCGCCAGGCACCCCGTGACTCTCTGGACACCCTTGATGTCTCGGATTGGCCCCATTTTCGTGATGGCCGAGACCTTCTCGGGGTTGGCCTCGATACCGCGCTGTGAAACGATGTATCCTAAGAGCATGCCTCGAGGCACGCCAAAAACGCACTTCTCGGGATTAAGCTTGATCCGGCTGGTGCGTAAGCAGCTGAAAGCAACCTCGAGGTCCTGGATCAGGTCTCCTCGTTGCTTTGACTTGACGACAATGTCGTCGACGTAGGCTTCGACCGTTGAACCTATATGTTCGCCAAATACGTGGAGCATGCAACGTTGATACGTGGCTCCCGCGTTTCGAAGCCCAAATGGCATGGTCACGTAGCAAAACATCCCGAAAGGCGTGATAAAAGAGGTCGCGAGCTGGTCAGACTCTTTCATTTTTATTTGGTGATAACCAGAATAAGCATCAAGGAAAGAAAGGGTTTCACATCCCGCGGTAGAATCGACAATTTGATCAATGCGTGGTAACGGAAAAGGAACTTTCGGACATGCTTTATTCAAACTAGTATAATCGACACACATCCTCATTTTCCCATTCTTTTTCTTAACTAATACAGGGTTCGCTAACCAGTCAGGATGATGAACCTCCTTGATGAATCCGGCCGTCAAAAGCTTTTGGACTTCCTCGCCAATGATCTTGCGCTTTTCCTCGTCGAATCGGCGCAACCGCTGCTTCATTGGCTTGGAACCGGCTCGAATCTCCAAGGAGTGCTCGGCGACTTCCCTCGGTATGCCCGGCATATCCGAGGGACTCCATGCAAACATATCAGCATTCGCACGGAGAAAGTCGACGAGCACGGCTTCCTATTTTGGGTCGAGGTCGGTGCTGATTGTCAGCACCTTGCCGTCGGAGTTGTTGGGGTCGAGCGGGATCTTCTTAGTACCTTCCACCGCCTCGAAGCTGCCCGCATGACGTTTAGGTTCTGGAGCCTCAGCGGCCATGGCTTCGAGCTTCGCAACGAGCTCGGTGGAGCTCTCGACCGCCTCCCCGTACTCGACGCACTCGACGTCGCACTCGTACGCGTGCTCGAAGGAAGAACTGATGGTGATGACGCCTTTGGGACCAGGCATCTTCAGCTTCAAGTATGTGTAGTTGGGTATAGCCATGAACTTGGCGTAGCCCGGGCGTCCGATGATGGCGTGGTACGTGCCTCGGAACCCAACCACCTCAAAGGTGAGGGTCTCCTTCCTGAAGTTAGCCGCCGTTCCGAAGCAGACCGGTAGGTCGATTCGACCTACTGGCAGTGCTTTTTTCCCTGGTACGACGCCATGGAAGCCGCCGGCGCTCGGCTGGAGGCGTTCTCTATCGATGCCGAGGAGATCGAGGGTCTCGAGGTAGATGATGTTGAGGCTGCTGCCGCCGTCCATCAGCACTTTCGAGAGTCAGGTGTTGACGATGATGGGGTCGACGACGAGCGGGTAGACGCCTGGGGCGACCACTTTGTCGGGGTGATCCTCTCGGTCGAAGGTGATGGGAGTGCTCGACCAGCTAAGATACTGGGGCACCGCCATCCTTGCTGCAAAGACTTCGCGACGCTCCCTCTTGCGTTGCCTTGTGGTCAACTGAGTCGAAGGCCCGCCATAGATCATGTAGCAGTCGTGGACGGCGGGGAAACCGTCGTCATCTTTGTTGTCCTCCTTGCCGCCAGCCTTCTCCTTCTTGGAGTCATCACGCGCATCTTTTTTAAGCCCCTGACCGTCGAAATGCTTTCTCAGCATGCGACAATCCTTGAGTTTGTGGTTAGCGCCTCCCTTATGGTAAGGGCACGGCTCCTCCAACATCTTGTCGAAGATGCCTCCCTCCGGAGGGCCTCGCGGCTTCTTTCGATCCATCGTGGCGACGAGGTCGTCACCCGAATCTCCCTGGTGGAACTGCCGTACTTTCTGCTTCTTTTTATTTTTCTTGAGGCCTCGACTGAAAGTCCCTTCTTCATCGACGGGCTGCTTGCCTTTTGTTCCTTCTGAGCTGAAGAAAGCGCCGACTGCCTCCTCCCCTGCCGCGTAGTTAGCTACTACGTCCATCAGCTCATCGACGGTCTGAGGTCGATTGCAGCCTAATTCCCGCACCAAGTCTCGACTGGTGGTGCCCGAGACAAACGCCAAGATGACGTCGTGGTCGGGGATGTGTGGCAACCCAGTGCGTTGCTTCGAGAAGCGTCGAGCGTACTCCCGAAGAGTCTCTCCTGTCTTCTGCTTGCATTTGCTGAGGTCCCACGAGTTCCCTGGCCGTATATAGGTCCCTTTGAAGTTACCCTCGAAGACTCTGACCAGGTCAACCCAGTTGTGAATCTGATTGGCTGGGAGTTCCTCGAGCCATCGACGGGCGGTGTCGGAGAGAAAAAGGGGTAGTTGTCTGATGGCTCGATCATCCCCCCGAGCGCCGCCTAGCTGACAAGCCAGCCTGAAATCGGCCAGCCATAGCTCTGGCTTGGTTTCTCCATTGTACTTCGCGATGCTGGTTGGGGGTCGGAATGGACTAGGCAGGGGTGTGCTGCGAATTGCCCTGCTGAACACCCGCGGGCCTGGTGGCTCGGGGGCTACCCGGTCCTCGTCGCTGTCGTACCTCCCACCGCGATGTGCGCTATAACCACGTTCTTCCGCGTCTCCGTGCCGTCGGCGTCTATTTTCTTTGACGTCGTGTCGCGCGTCGTGTCGACGTTGATTGTCGGCAGGGAGGATGAGAGCGGTCTTTCTGCCTCGAGGGGGAGGTTGTTGCTGGACAGACACCTCCTCTTCGATTAGAGGCTGTTCGTCGCGCTTCTCTGTGGCAGCTCCTCGTCGTCGAGATGCCGAACTTTCGGCTTGTTGAACTGCTGCCACCTGGAGCAACGTCTGAACTTCGTCTCGAATTCGTCGGGCCTGGGAATTCGACGGTTCTGGCATGTTACGCAGTAGCATCGTCGCTGCCACTACATTCTGGCCTGCTCGAGGGAAACGGCCGACAGGTTGCTCCGCCTCCGTGTCACCGACGATCTGTCGATGTACCTCTCGAGCGCGTCTGCGGACACTTCCGCCTGGCGGGTAGGGCAGGTCTTGTTCGAGGATTTGCTCGAGCAGGACGAGGCGCTCGCGATCTTCGTCGAGCTTCATCTTGAGCTCCCGCAGCTGCGCGAGCTGCGTAGTTCTATCTTCCTGAGGAAGAGGGTCGAACCGTCCGTCGTTCCCAGGCGTCCTGGGGTCTTCTTGCGCCGCGGGGGCTCGTCCACCCGCAACAGCATCCCGTGTCTCGTCGGTGGTTTCTGCCGCTCCGTCGAGGTGATAGCATTCCCTCGTAGGGTCATAACTGTCTGTCTCGGAGTCGGAGTCCGGCTCGGCAGCGTGGAGACATTCACGTCCTTCCTCCAGCCATCGTTGCCTGAGGGAGGTGATCGAGTATCGTCCGGGGCCTAGACGGCGAAGGCCCCGTACTTGGGAAAGGTCCGGCAGTTCGGACGTCGGTCGCCGCTCTTCGGAACTACGTGGGATGACCATTGGTCTTTCCACGTATGTCTGAGCGTTTGGGCATATCGTCTTGGCGAGCGATGCCGCGGCGTTGTCCAATCCGAACGGCAGTGCCGTCCTTGGAGAGAACAACCCGCGTGGAGGTAGCCTAGCTGCGGTGGGGGAGGGTGCGCGAGACGCGTCTTCCCCCGTCGTTGCGTGGTGCTGAGTCGTCGCGCTTGTTGCTTGGTCAGACGGTGCTGCCGACCCGTGGCCCGCATCCTGCCTTGCACGAGTTGTTGGTCGTGCCGAAGCAAGGGGGCCGCGGTGGTGCTGCCCGCGCCTCTTCTTATGCGGGGAGGCGTGGTGGTGAGGGCGTCTTGGAGCCTTCAACCGTGCTGGCGTAACGCGGACTCCTCCTGGTCCTTTGACCGAGAGCAAGATCATGTCGTAGCCGAAGCCCGTAGACATGAACTCGAGACTCCCAAACCAAATCACCGTGGAGTGCGGAAGCGGCGAGGCAGGAGTAGCCATCCGGAAAGTGGTGGGAAATCGGTGAAAAGCACGCAGGACCCCTACCTGGCGCGCCAACTGTCGGTGTTTTTTTTCCCGGGGGGGGTCACACCAACGAGTAAATTTGTATGCGTGCTCCCCTTTCCGGATGGTGATGCAAGAAGACACAGAGATTTATCCTGGTTCGGGCAAGAGAAGGCCCTACGTCCAGCGGGGGGAGAGAGTTTGTATTATCTTGCACCTAAGTGCTTGTACAGGGGCGAATACAAGCGTGGGATGAAATGTGTCGCTTCTACTACGTGTGTGTGTGTGTGCTTGCGTTGTGATCTCCCTCTCTTCTATTCCTGAGTCCCTCCTTTTATAGCTCCAAGGAGAGACAAAGGGTACATGCATAAATATTAGAGTAGGGATCGATAGCCGCATGGAGCGCTGACCTACTAGAGGCTTCCGTACGTCATGGCCTCGAGCCGTCCCATCTTGATAGCTTGGTGATGATTACGCGTGCTCCTGCGTGCTGCCCTGCCAGCCGCCTTGTGCTGGTTCTGAGGTCGCATGCTCGTATGGTATGGTGGCGGATCCGGCGGAGCAGCTGTGGTGTTGTCAGCCGATGCCTGACTTGTCCCCGGGAAGGGACCTCGTTCGGTCGAGGGTCGGGCGCCGCGTAATAGGCTGACATCCGGAGCGCTGACCTTGGGTGTCTCGAAGGGGTCCCGATTAGACGTTCCATCCTCGTTTCCTGCGTCCTGACACACCCTGGGTCGTTCGGTGGGAAGGCTGCAAAAAGAACGATGGGACAGAAGCTCGTTCCCTATCACGCCTTCCGTGACCCGGGTGTTAGGTGGGAAACGTCAGATGCATTTAATGCTCCCGCCCGCGTGCGCGCATCAGGCGGCGGACAGTGTCCTAACGTTCGACGTCTCTCGGTTCGCTCGAGCCCGCTTCCGTCTTCGACGGTAGTCGTTGCTCGAGCCCTGACCGATTCGCTCGACGCTATTTCCGTATTCGAGGCTGCGACCGTCGTTGGCGGCGCGTAAGTAAGATTAAGGCGTCGAATTGGGGGTCCCAACCTTCGTATGGGCAATCTCATAATGCGCATCGCTGAGGGTACCCCTTACCGATACCCTCGACAGTTGCCGATGGACGAGGGGTTGAACATGACTAAGTCCATAGGTGGTGATGTGTCTGTGCCGATGGCTACGACAAGGAAGTCTACCGATGACTATGACGAGGGAGTCTGCCGATGATATGGAGGGAGAGTCTGGAAGCTGCCGATCGGCTTGTGGAGGTGTTCCAGTTTGTCACGGGGGGATAGTTTTATGTTTTCCTTAGTTATTTAAATCGTTTTGTATACGGATTCTGTGTAATTTGGAATTCGAGTTCTAGTCGTGTCTGGTTGTAGCACTTTAAGCAGGGTATAAATATAAACCCTAGGGCCTTGTAATGAGATATCTATCAATCAATCAAACACACGTTTTTACTTACATTCCAAGCATCTACTTTTCCGACGACTTCGTCATACTTTTTCCTTTTCATTACGAGTTCTTAGGAATTTGTCGACTTAAGCTCGGCGTGTTCTCAAGTTCCACGTGGATACCTCTTGGCCGTGACATCCGGGCGCATCGCTGTTGTCGGGACCAAAGTATTCGAGTTACCACCTTTGCCGATAGTAAGGTCAAATCGGCTGACACGCCTTAACGTTTGAATCGGGTATTAGCCCTTTGTGTTTGCAGATTAGCTTTTGCACCAGCACATCTTTTGGCACGCCCGGTGGGACAGATTCAAGATCAAGATCAACATGTCGACCTCTGAGTTCGATCAGGAGAACGTCATCCCCGTGACGGAAGCCAATCTCAAGGATGAGCAGAAGCAAGCTATTGCCAAAGCCATGGAGGATTACAAGCAGCAATGTTTGAGGTCCTTCAGCATGAACAGGAGTGGCGAGGTGATCTAGAAGGATGCACTGCCGGCACCGCGGCAGGTTACTTTTGAAGCCAATCCTGGCAAACTTCAAGAGATGGTTGACAGCGCTATCAACCGTGCTTTGATCAACCAAGCTGTTGTACAGTCTAACACGATTTTCAATGCCGTGGCAAGAACTTTCAAGGAAGGACAATTGCCACTAGATTATGTGGGCCCCACTTATCACCAGCCAAGGTCACCAGTGGTCACAGCTCCATCCGCTGCTACAGTCGCTGCGGGCATGGATATTCCTGTTCCGCCAAGCACGGTGGGAGTCACCAATGCACAATCTACGCCGATGACAACCAATCCACAAACTTCACATGGGCAGATCAAACTTGCTACAGATCTATTGGCATCGGCAATGTCAGGATTGACTCCTCCTCCTAACTGGTGGTGTTATGGCATGCCTCCAGAGTTAACGCCGGGTACGTCGCAGACGACTGATGTGAGGGGCAAGACTCCTATGGCATCGGCACCTCCAAGCATGCCGATGAACCAGAGTCCCCAGTATACTACAACTACTACTGCAAGACCTCACACTAGGAATTCTCAAGCTCCAACATTCCAAATGCCTAACGCATCGGCAGACTCAATGCTGATGCAACAGAGGTCTATGATCCAACCAGGGTATGTCAGTTCAATGATAATGCCCAATTACCAGTCATCGGCAGGGCCTATGCCGATGAACGCTAATAGTGGATGGCTTGGGCAGCAAGTCTTTCCGCAAATGCCCCAACCGAGTCATTAGGCTACAGGGTTCCACCAAGGACAGATCTATCCCGGGTTCCAGAATCAGGGGATGCCTAACCAGCCAATGAACCTTGGGCAGCAGGTGGGCGGACAGCAGATTGCCGGGCAGTAGCTTGGTGGTCCACAGATTGGGGGCCAGATAATTAATCCAATGTTTCATGCAGATCGTGCGCCGCATAGACACATGGAAGCTTACCAGCAGGTGCCAGATCCGCAACCGCCTCATCGGCAAGATGCCGATGCTTATTAGGCCGATAAGATTGCTGAAGTAATGAGAGACCAATTCGGGATAAAACCCAAAGTCAACACTTACTCTTATCGGACACCGTATCCTCCCGCATATGATTTGATCCCGCTTCCACATCGGTACAAGGTACCAGATTTCACTAAGTTTTCTGGGCAGGATGACACGTCAACCATGGAGCATGTCAACAGGTTCATTATTCAATGTGGTGAAGCTGGTAACAGGGACGAGTTAAGGGTTCGTCTATTCTCATCATCGTTGTCTGGATCGGCTTTCACTTGGTTTATATCGTTACCTCCTCACTCAGTGATTACCTGGGCCGATCTGGAGAAATAATTCCACAAGTACTTCTTTTCTGGGGTCCATGAGAGGAAGATCACCAACTTGGTCAAGTTGAGGCAACGCAATGACGAATCGGTTGAAAGTTTTGTGCAGAGGATACGGGAGGTCAAGAACAAGTGCTATAGTCTGGTTCTGGATGATCGGCAGCTAGACGATTTGGCTTTCTAGGGTTTGTTGCCACACATCAGGGACAAGTATGCTTCTAAGGAGTTTGTAAGCTTAAGTCATTTGGTGCAGAGAATTTCTGATCAAGATATCAAGCCTTTTGAGCCCAAGAGAGCATTGAACAAAAAGGTATCATTCATTGAGGAAGTAACAAGCTCAGACTCTGATGTGGAACCAGTCATCGGCTTGGCAGAGTGGGTAAAAAATAAGAAGCCGATGTCTTGTCCTTTTGGACATAAAGAACCAGAGAAGTTCACGTTTGACACCGCCAAGGCCGATAGGATATTTGACTTTCTACTTCAGGAAGGTCAGATCAAGCTGTCCCCTAATCATATGATCCCATCGGCTGAGGAGTTAAAAAGGATGAAATATTGCAAGTGGCACATTGCAACTTCTCACGACACCAATGAGTGCAAGGTTTTCAGACAGCAGCTGCAATCGGCTATAGAGTCTAGGAGAATCAAATTTCACAGTTCCAAGACCCAGAAGCCGATGAAGATTGATCAACATCCTTTCCCAACGAACATGTTGGATGCTAAGGGAAAGGCCAAGGTCTTGACATCGGAAGCAGCTGAAAGAAGTGCATCGGTGGATCCTCAGCACCAGGTCACTACTGCCGATGCCAAAGGAAGAGGTTTGGTCCAGGAAGGAACTAACTTAGGAAGGCCTCCCCGGTCTGGTATTGTGATAACTCACAGAAGGCCTCGGGAGGCTTGGCAGCAATGAGAAGATCGGTACCGGCGCCAACAAGAAGATTATCGTCGGGAAGAGGAGAGACGCCGACAAGAATGGAATCGGCATAGGGATCACTGGAATGGCCCGTTCTTCATTCACTGTTGGGAGGAAAATATCAAGCTTCCAACTATCAGAGATTGTCCTGAATGCAACGGTTACGACCGGTATGACAGGTCCGACCGGTACTATCGTGGTGATAATCGGCGATTTGATGGGCCGATTAGGGGGAGAACGTCCGTCCATGATCGGCTGGGGGGCAGGCTCAGTGTGCACGACAGGCTTGGCGATCGTGTTGGATATTTTCCCAAGAACTAGGATGAACTGGAAGAGATGGCTAATGCACGGGTTCCCGACGATTTCATATTTTGTAGGGACGCCAATGCATATCGGATGGAGTCAAGGGAAAATCGTCGCCCAGCGGCAAAGCAGCAGCAGCTTCCTCCATGGTGTCCAGAGGGGTTGACCAGGACACAGAAACGAAGGCTGCAGCGTGAAAGGCCAGAAGAGTTAAGCAAGGGGGAGAACTCTGGACAGTCTGGGGATGAGCAACAACCAGATCCTAAGGAAGAAGGTCCATCGGCAGATGTCAACATGATATTTATGTTGCCGATGGAGTTCCTTACGCCGTCCAGTGATGATGAGGTGGATTTTTCCGACCAAATAGCTCAGTTGGCTCTAGATCCGATGACGGCTATCTTCGAGAAGCCTGCCGATGATGAAAGGCAGCACCTCAAGGCTCTGTTTGTTAAAGGAAAAGTGGATGGTCAGCCAATGACCAAGATTCTAGTTGATGGTGGAGCCGCTATTAATATCATGCCATATGCAGTGTATCGGAAGCTTGGAAAAGGGGATCAGGATTTAACCAAGACCGACATGATGCTCAAAGATTTTGAAGCGAATGTGTCTCCGGTTAAGGGGGCAATATGTGTAGAGTTGACCATCGGCAGCAAAACCTTGCCGACAACCTTCTTCGTGATCAGTGGAAAGGGTGCTTACAATTTACTGTTGGGAAGAGATTGGATTCATGCTAATTGTTGCATTCCGTCCACAATGCACCAATGCTTGGTCCAATGGGTAGGTGACAAGATTGAAATTGTCCCAGGAGATTCTTCTTATGTCATTGCATCGGCAGAAGCAGACACCTATGAAAGGACTAGGTGCATTTTAGGAGAGATATGGGAAAAGGATTTTCTCAAGGTTGCCGATTACGAGATTCCACTGATCCAAGCAGTCGGTTCTGACGAAGGTTTTTAATGGATAGGTTCGCCGATGATGGAAAATTAGGCCAGGGATTCACATCGGCCGATGATTTAGTAGAAGTAGATATAGGTAGTGGTGATAAACCTAGACCTACTTTTATTAGCGCTAAGTTAAGTCCTGAGTGTAAGCAGCAGTTAATTGATTTGTTAAAGGAATATAAAGATTGCTTTGCTTAGGATTATACTGAGATGCCTGGTTTGGACCAATCAATTGTTGAACATCGGTTACCTATCAAGTCTGGATTTCGGCCACATCAGCAGCCAGCTCGCCGATGTAATCCTAATATCCTCCCTGATATTAAGGCTGAAATCACCAAACTTATTGAAGCCAAGTTTATTCGGCAGTGTCGATATGCCGAATGGATTTCCAATGTTGTTCTGGTCTACAAGAAGAATGGGAAGCTTCGGGTCTGCATTGATTTCATGAATCTCAACAAGGCTACGCCGATGGATGGATATCCGATGCCAGTTGCCGATCTGTTGGTTGACGCTGCGACAGGACATCGGATAATCAGCTTTATGGATGGCAATGCAGGATATAACCAAATATTCATGGCTGAAGAAGATATTCCAAAGACTACGTTCAGGTGCCCTAGGCATGTTGGATTGTTTGAATGGATAGTCATGACCTTTGGCTTAAAGAATGCTGGTGCTACTTATCAAAGGGCCATGAATTTTATATTTCATGAGTTCATCGGCAAGCTGGTGGAGATTTATATTGATGATGTGGTGGTTAAGTCTGGAGACTTCACAAAGCATCTTGCCAATATACGAAAGGTGTTGGAGTGCACAAGGAAGCATGGTTTGAAGATGAATCCCAATAAGTGTGCATTTGGTGTATCGGCAGGACAATTTCTTGGTTTCATGGTGCACCAGAGGGGGATTGAAATCAGTCGAAGATCTATTGATGCCATCAATAAGATAGTGGCCCCTACCAACAAGACTGTACTCCAGTCCTTGATCGGCAAGGTAAATTTTATCAGGAGATTTATATCTAATTTGTCTGGTAAAATTCTTGCTTTCAGTCCTCTTCTTAAGTTAAAAGCCGATCAAGAATTTATTTGGGGGAAGGAACAGCAGTTGGCTCTGGATGAAATCAAGAAGTATTTAGTGAATCCTCCAGTTCTAATTCCACCTCAGCAAGGGAAACCCTTCAGATTGTATTTGTCTACCGATGGGATGGTCATCGGTTCAGCTTTAATTCAAGAGTTTGAAGGGAAGGAGCGTGTAATTTATTATTTAAGCAGAAGGTTGATTGATGCTGAGACCAGGTATTCGGCTATTGAGAAACTATGCCTATGCTTATATTTCTCTTGTATCAAGTTAAGGCATTACTTGTTATCGGCCGAATGCACTGTTATTTGCAAAGATGATGTGGTCCGGTACATGCTGTCCATGCTGATTATGAGCGGCAGGATAGGTAAATGGATTTTGGCGCTGTCGGAGTTCGATCTGCGTTATGAATCAGCTAAGGCAGCTAAGGGACAAATTATGGCCGATTTTGTGACTCAGCATTGCGGTACAGTGGAGGCTTTGGAAATTGTGCCTTGGACGCTTTTCTTTGATGGATCCACATGTGACCGGGGGGCAGGAATCGGCATAGTACTAGTTTCCCCTCGGGGAAGGAAATATGAGTTTTCCTTGCCGATTGTTGCCATGTCAACGAATAATCAGGCTGAGTATCAAGCTTTAATAAAGGGATTAGAGTTGTTGAGAGAAGTTCATGCTGATGCTGTTGAGGCCTTCGGAGATTCTATGCGAGTTATAAGTCAATTGGCTGGGAGCTATGAATGCCGAAGTGAAGTTCTCATAACTTATTACGAAAGGAGTGTGCAACTGTTAAAGGAATTCAAAGACTTCCGATTAGAGTATGTTCCTCGATTGCATAATGAAGAAGCAAATCGGTTGGCTCAGCATGCTTCGGGACATCAGCCTATGATCAATGCGATGTCGGCAATTGGTGCCGATGATTGGAGAAAAGAAATCGTTGATTATTTGAAAGATCCATCTAAGAAAGTTGAAAGACGAGTTTGGTTTCAAGCAACCAAGTATGTGCTCCTCGAAGATGAATTGTATTATCGGACTATTGATGGAATTCTTCTCCGATGCTTAGGTGATGATGAAGCTAAGAGTTTGATGGGAGAAATCCATGAAGGGGTATGTGGAGCGCATCAGTCGGCTTTCAAGATGAAGTGGATGATTAGGAGGAATGGATATTATTGGCCGACTATACTTGAAGATTGCTTTAAATATTTCAAAGGGTGTCAAGGATGTCAAAAGTTTGGTAATATTCAAAGGGCACCTGCATCGGCTATGAATCCTATTATAAAGCCATGGCCGTTCCGAGGATGGGCTATTGATTTGATCGGCCAGATTTATCCACCATCTAGCAAAGGGCATAAGTTTATTCTAGTTGCCACTGATTATTTCACTAAATGGGTTGAAGCTATTCCTTTGAAGAAAGTCACATCAGCCAATATGATTGATTTTGTGAAGGAGCATATCATTTACCGATTTGGAATTCCTCAAACAATTACTACCGATCAGGGTACTATGTTTACATCAGGGGAGTTCGATGAATTCGCAATCGGTATGGGGATTAAAGTATTGAATTCTTCTCCTTACTATGCTCAAGCCAATGGGCAGGTCGAGGCGTCTAACAAAGGAATTATTAAGCTTATTAAACGGAAGATTGAAGAAAATCCTAGAAGGTGGCATACATTGTTAAATGAGGCTTTATGGTCATACCGGATGGCTTGTCATGGATCGACCAAGGTCTCACCCTATCAGTTGGTGTATGGGCATGATGCAGTATTACCTTGGGAGGTTAAGGCTGGGTCTAGGCGATTATCTTTTCAAGACCAGTTGGCTGCTGATGATTATGTTACTTTGATGACAGACGAGTTGGATGATCTAGCAGGGCATCGGCTGAGAGCCTTGATGAGTATAGAAGAGAATAAGAAAAGAGTTGCTAGATGGTATGATAAGAAAGTGAAGGCTAAGGAGTTTGCCGATGGAGACTTGGTATGGAAATTAATTTTACCGATCGGGACTAAAAGTTCGAAGTTTGGAGAATGGTCTTCCAATTGGGAGGGTCCCTATCGGATAAGACGATTGGCTCCTGGTAACGCCTACATTTTAGAAACTCTCGAAGGAGTTGAATTTCCAGAGCGTTAAATGGCAAATATTTAAAAAAGTACTACCCCAGCATATGGGTCGATGCATAAAAGTTTAAATGCCGATAACACTTCTATCAGCTGGATTAAAATGTATCTGGGGCCAGACTTAATGTTTCAAAAGGATGCCGATAACAGTCCTATCGGCTAGACTAAACATCAAGAAAGCTGAAGAGCAGGAAGAGGCAAGTGTGTTGCCGATGAAGAGCTCACATGCTTAGCAACGCTTGGATGGTTGATATAGCGCGCAGGCGGATCTGGTCGGCTGCTTCTATTTCTTTGATGTCTTCATCAGCAGAGCCTTCTATCGGCTTCAATTTCTTCTTCAACTGCAGTGCTTTGCGACCATGGGCATTTCGCTCTTGCTCGAGGAGTTTGATGGTCTCTGGCAGTTGGTTTTCTTCCTGTTGGGCTTGGGATAGAGCGTCCTCCACTTGCTTGAGTTCTGCCAGCAGGGCTTCTCTTTTTGCCGATAAATCAGAGATCTTCTGTTTCAATGCGTCGCCTGATGACTTCAAGGTACCGATAGTCTTGTGCTTCTCATCGGTTAGGAGCTTCTCTTTCATCATCTCCTCAGAAAGCCAGGTCTGAGCAGCTCTATCGGCAAGGCGCCGGACGGCCCTCTGGTACTGCAGCTGACGACTCTCCACATGTGCGGCCTGGAAGAGGGTTTCCTCGGCATCGGTAGGAATCTGGCCTCTGAGGGCCTTGAACAGAACCTTGGCCGGGTCAGAGTCATCGACCAGTTGAGTCGTGTCTTGATGAAGGAGAGCTGACAGTTCTTCTAGCTTGGCCCTGATCTCTACCGATGTGATTCCAACTGCCTGGGAGGAACTTGCTTCCTCTCCTTCGTCTTCGGAGATATCAATGGCAAAGGAGAATAGGCTGTCAGGAGAGTCCTGTTCCTGAAAAGGAGGACAAAGTGGGTCATTCCATGGTCAGAGCACTGGTAAATAATATGGATGGAGATTGGATAGCTTACTTGTTTCAAGGCAATCTCTCGCCTCTGACTGGAAGATGTCGATGGGGCCACGGGTTGATCGGCCAGAGTTGCCGATGGAGCTACGTCAGCTGAAAATTAACAGAAGGGGTTATAAGACCGAAAAGGAATAAGTTCATCGGCAGTAATAAAATGTGTTACCTTGAGGAAGGGCAGTTCTTGTCTGGATGGAAGAGACCACTGATGCTATGATGGAACCTGCTGGATCGGCAGTTGGTTCATGTACATCAGCCGATGTGTCTTCTGGCTGAGGTACTTCTTGTTGAGGTTCTTCCACCTGTGGTGCTTCTTGCATTGGTTGGGGAGATGGTACTTGTTGCGTCTGGACTTCTAGAGAAGAAGGGGAAGACTCCACCGGAATTGGAGATGCCGAAGGAGGAGGGGGAGTTGCTACTCTCTGGCGCTTTGCCTGTGCTCTGGTACCTTTGGCACCCTTTCTCTTTTGCTGGCTGGATTGGGGGGCATCGGCACCTTTGCTTTTGGTTCTTGCCGATGCATTGGTCTGCTGTTACAGAAAAGAGAATTTGTCAGTACTAATATAGCCGATATAGAAGTAAGATCGGTATAAGTGAAAAGGTTTAGCAGTTACCTTAAAAGCCTGTGCTAGGGTGGAAGCAGCTACCGATGGTGATGTCTGAGTTCTCCTGGTGGTGACTTTTTTGAGGCGTATGCCTCGATGCACGATGGTGGCCAGGGTAGGAGCGTGGTGGCCGATTGAGGAAATTGGACCTGATGCAAACAAGTCAATCGGCTTGCCACTCCTGCTGACCGATGGAGGGATGTTGTCAACCTACAAGATGGCATAGAAGTGAATTACCGATGGAAATAAAATTAAAAATTTTTTTTGAAACATCGGTTTAAAGATACTTACAGTGTCAGTGGGAACTTCGTACTCAGGATCGATCATGCCGCGATACGAAAGAGCCGATTTGCAGAATAGGTGCTCCTTATATTCTGCCCACCACTGCTTGTATCCCTGAGTGATAAAGGCGGCCGGGACCCACTCTGACAGGTCTACGTATCGGCACTTGATGGCAGCTGGGCTACTCGAATCCATTCAAGGAGGCTGGTGATGGTTTCCCTAGGCTTTATCACATTGGCATAACAGAGTGCAATCGGCAGCTGGCCGAAAGCTAACTGACGAGCTAGTGCCGATGGATTGTAGAATTCATAAGTCTGGGGAGAGGTTTTTCCACTGCAAAAGAAGTTCACTGGTATGGCTCTGGGAGTCACCAATGCCATCATTACTTCATTGTCCTTGTCAAGAGCATCGTCGAACGGGTTGAAAACCAGAGGAAACATGGTGTCTGGGTCATCATAAGCAAACCATGCTCGCTCATCTCTGGCCAAACCTTCGTACAAGGTTTGGAAGAATCGGCTAACCTGATCTAGATTACCCCCTGTGCCAGGCATAACTATGACAGCTTCACCGAAGTTCAAGGGAGGGCGTGTTGCCGATTCTTCTTCACCCAGCACATGGTTCTCTGCTATGTCCCATGGAAAGCGCTGTGCAAAGAGATTGAACTCCAGACGCTTGTGCATGTGGAGGCTGAGCCACATGTTGATGAACCACCAAGGGCCTCCCAAGTTACCGATGGACTGGCCGAGTAAGAGCTTCCTGGTTACTTGGTGGAGGAGGTGATAGGCTGCCCCAAGCAGGTATCGGCCGAGGGGAAATCGGCCACCATTGGCCAGATTTTCTGCTGCTGCTAGGTAGACGGAAGTTGGTCCTGCCGATCGGCCACAAAATACGAATTTGTCTAGCCACATGTTCAAGAAGCAGGTCTGTTCTTTTGTGTCAACAGAGCCTGTTTTGCGGTATTTTTGGATATACCCCGACCAGCCGCCGATGGTGCGGGTTTCTACCTTAGCACTGGGTTTGGTATCGAAGAAGTGGGTGCTATCGGCAGAAGATACATCCAGGCCAGTGAGCATAGCTACATCGGCAAGTGTAGGGGAAGCAGGGCCATGGCCAAAGACAAAGGCATTGAGGGTGTCTGACCAGAAATAAGATGCAGCTATCAACAGTGATTCATTCTTATGCATATCGGCAATGGACAACCTAATGCATTGGTCTAGCTTTCTCTCGCCCCACTGGACTTCATTGGAGTTGCTGACCCTCAAGAACCAATCCTTCCACCCCACAGTAGGGCCAGCCAGGAATGAAAAGTATCCTTCCACAGATCCAAAGAAAAATTCTTTGCTCTAAAAGGGATCCTGTTGGTTTCTGCATTTATGAGGTTGGTTGGATCTGGATCCCCTAGCGGGCCAAGGCATTGGAGGTGTGGTTGATCAGTGGGGATGACAATTTTGTTAGCCAATTCCTAGTGGTTTTGGAGATGGAAAAGAAAAACACAAAGAAAAAAAGAGAAAATGTTCAGTAAGATGGATTGCGGATGAACAGGGGTGCGAGGAAAAGTACAACAGATGGCGCGAAGGACTGACCTCAGGAACAATGAAGTTGATGGCCATTTTACCACGGAGAAGATGTTTGAGAGCTTCGGAGGTGGTGAAGAAGGGACTTCGTCGAAGATCTTGGAGCTTTTGGATAGCGCCGCTGCCGGGAAAGTGAAGTTGGAGTTGTGGAATGATGTGATGGAGAAGGAGTACCCGAGAAGGAACTATTTATAGGACAAAACGGGCAAGGGCAAATCTGACTTATCTCATTGCCGCATCTTGAAATCCGAGGGTGCTCAGGTAGATATGGTAACTGTTCGCACGGTAATCAAGGGATTGTGCAGGTGATTTGACAGGAGGCGGTCATTATCCAGAGATATTTTACTGTGCGGGATCTCCTGGTCGGTCCATCGGCAGCATCTTGTAACGGTCATATTGCCGATGAGCGAATAAAGTGGAGATTGCCGTTTGGAAGGATAAGGTACGAACGTCCTGGTCAGTCCATCGGCAAGTCTTAGTGACGGTAATATTGCCGATGTGCGACTAAAATGGAAATGCCCGTTTGGGAAGTTGAGGATTTCGAGGAATCTGCAAAAGAATAGGATCAGAGTTGTTCAGATTGAGGTTGTCGGTTACCAGGTTAGGAGCATTAATTGTGGAAAAGGGCATCATTACTGCAGAGAATTTTGGAGCATTAATGATTTCATACTACGAAATTGGGGGGCATGAGTTGACGCCGTTTTTGGGCACGTGTCCATGTTTGGTAAAGTATAGGCCGGCAAGATAAGACGGCGGTGTCTAATCTACAGGATGAGTTGCCGATGAGGATGGTTGCCGATGGAGGAGGGGTTGAACATGACTAAGTCCATAGGTGGTGATGTGTCTGTGCTGATGGCTACGACAAGGAAGTCTGCCGATGACTATGACGAGGGAGTCTGCCGATGATATGGAGGGAGAGTCTGGAAGCTGCCGATCGGCTTGTGGGGGTGTTCCAGTTTGTCACGGGGGGATAATTTTATGTTTTCCTTAGTTATTTAAATCGTTTTGTATACGGATTCTGTGTAATTTGGAATTCGAGTTCTAGTCGTGTCTGGTTGTAGCTCTTTAAGCAGGGTATAAATATAAACCCTAGGGCCTTGTAATGAGATATCTATCAATCAATCAAACACACGTTTTTACTTATATTCCAAGCATCTACTTTTCCGACGACTTCGTCATACTTTTTCCTTTTCATTACGAGTTCTTAGGAATTCGACGACTTAAGCTCGGCGTGTTCTCAAGTTCCGCGTGGATACCTCTTGGCCGTGACATCCGGGCGCATCGCTGTTGTCGGGACCAAAGTATTCGAGTTACCACCTTTGCCGATAGTAAGGTCAAATCGGCTGGCACGCCTTAACGTTTGAATCGGGTATTAGCCCTTTGTGTTTGCAGATTAGCTTTTGCACCAACAGTCTCCTTCCTGAAGTTGGCCGCCGTGCCAAAGCAGACCGGTAAGTTGATTCGACCCACTGGCAGCGCCTTTTTCCCTGGCACGATGCCATGGAAACCGCCGGCGCTTGGTTGGAGCCGCCCCCTGTCGATACCTAGGAGGTCGAGGGTCTCGAGGTAGATGATGTTGAGGCTACTGCCGCCATCCATCAACACCTTTGAGAGTCGGGTGTTGACGATGATGGGGTCGACGACGAGCGGGTAGACGCCTGGGGCAACCACCTTGTCGGGGTGGTCCTCTCGGTCGAAGGTGATGGGCGTGCTCGACCAGCTGAGGTACTGGGGCACCGCCATTCTCGCTGCAAAGACCTCACGGCGTTCCCTCTTATGCTGCCTTGCAGTCAACTGTGTCGAGGGCCCACCATAGATCATGTAGCAGTCGTGGACGGCAGGGAAACCATTGTCGTCCTTGTTGCCTTCCTTGTCGCCGCCCTTCTCCTTCTTTGGGTCGTCGCGCGTGTCCTTTTTGAATCCCAGACCGTCGAAATGATTTTTCAGCATGCGACAGTCTTTGAGCTTGTGATTGGCTCCTCCCTTATGGTAAGGGCATGGCTCCTCTAGCATCTTATCGAAGATGCCTCCATCTGGAGGACCTCGAGGTCTCTTGCGTTCCATGGCGGCGACGAGATTGTCATCGAAGTCTTCTCGCGGGAACTGCCGCGCTTTCTGCTTCTTCTTGTTCTTCTTGGGCCCTCGACTGGGGGTCCCATCTTCATCGGTAGGCTGCTTGCCTTTGCTTCCTTCACAGCTAAAGAAGTCACCGACCGCTTCCTCCCCTGCTGCGTAATTTGCCACTATGTCCATCAGCTCATCAATGGTCTAAGGGCGATTCCGGCCCAGCTCCCGCACCAAGTCTCGACTGGTGGTACCAGAGACAAAGGCCAGGATGACATCATGCTCGGGTATATGTGGCAGCTCGGTGCGCTGCTTTGAGAAGCGTCGAGCATACTCTCGAAGAGTTTCTCCTGACTTCTGCTTGCACTTGCTGAGGTCCCACGAGTTCCCGGGCTGTCTGTAAGTCCCTTTGAAATTACCCTCAAAGACTCTAACCAAATCGACCCAGTTGTGGATCTGATTAGCTGGAAGTTCCTCAAGCCACCGACGGGCGGTATCAGAGAGGAAAAGTGGTAGCTGTCTGATGATGGCTCGATCGTCTCCTCGAGCACCTCCCAGCTGACAAGCTAACCTGAAGTCTGCAAGCCACAGTTCTGGTTTGGTTTCACCATTGTATTTTGCGATGCTGGTTGGGGGTCAGAACGGACTGGGCAGTGGTGTGCTGCGGATTGCCCTGCTGAACACCCGTGGGCCTGGTGGCTCGGGGGCCATTCGGTCCTCGTCGCTGTCGTACCTCCCGCCACGATGTGCGCTGTAACCGCGCTCTTCCGCGTCCCCATGCCAGCGGCGTCGATTCTCTTCGATGTCATGCCGTGCGTCGTGTCGACGCTGATCGTCGACGGGGAGAACGAGCGTGGTCTTTCTTTCCCGGGGAGGTGGCTGCTGATGGACCGACACCTCCTTTTCGTTTTGAGCCGGTTCGTTGCGCCTTTCAGTGGCAGCACCTCGACGCCGAGAAGCCGAGCTTTCAGCCTGCTGAACTGCTGCCACCTGGTGCAGCGTCTATACCTCGTCTCGAATACACCGAGCTTGGGAGTTCGATGGCTCTGGCATGTTGCGCAGCAGCATTGTTGCCGCCACCACATTCTGGCCTGCTCGAGGGAAATGGCTGACAGGCTGCTCTGGCTCTGCGTCTCCGACGATTTGTCGGTGTACCTCTCGAGCGCGTCTGCGGACACTTCCGCCAGGCGGGTAGGGCAAGTCTTGCTCGAGGATTTGCTCGAGCAGGACGAGGCGCTCACGGTCCTCGTCAAGCTTGGTCTTGAGCTCTCGTAACTGCGCGAGTTGCGCGGCCCTGTCTTCCTGTGGAAGCGGGTCGACCTGTCCGTCGTTCCCAGACGTCCTGGGATCATCTCTTGCTGCAGGGGCTCGACCGCCGGCAGCTGCATCCTGCGTCTCGTCGGTAGTTTCTACCGCCCCGTCGATGTGATAACATTCCCTTGTAGGGTCGTAGCTATCGGTCTCGGAGTCGGAGTCTGGCTCGGCGGCGTAGTAACCTCCACGTCCTTCCTCCAGCAGCCGCTGCCTGAGCGAGGTGATCGTGTATCGTCCAGGGCCTAGGCAGCGGAGGCCTCGTACCCGGGAGAGGTCCGGCAGCTCAAACGTCGGCGGCCGTGCTTCAGAGTCATGTGAGAGGACCATAGGTCTTTCCACGTACGTCCGGGCGTTTGGGCATATCACCCTGGCGAGCGACGTCACGGTGTTGTCCAACCCAAATGGCAATGCCCTTCTTGGGGTGAACAGCCCATGTGGAAGCAACCTAGCGGTGGGGGAGAGCGCTCGGGGCGCGTCACCTCTTGTCATCGTATGATGTTGGGCCGGCATGCCCACGGTTTCGATACGCGGCGCGGCCGGCTCCTGTGCCACCTCTTGCCTAGCACGAACTGCCAGTCGTGACGAGGCAGAGGGGTGACGATGGTGCTGCCCACGCCTCTTCTTGGGCGGGGAGGCGTGGTGTCGAGGGCGTCTTGGGGCCCTCATCCGCACTGGCGCAACGCGGGCTCCTCCCGGTCCTTTGATCCAGAGCAACATCATGTCATAGCCGAAGCCAGTCGACATGAACTCAAGGCTCCCAAACCAAATCACGGTGGAGCGCAGAATCGGCGAAGCGGGAGTGGCCATCTGGAAAGGAGTGGGAAATCGATGAAAAAAAAACACGCAGGACCCCTACCTGCGCGCCAACTGTCGGTGTTTTCCCCACGGGGGGTCACGCCAACGAGTAAATTTGTATACATGCTCCCTTTTCCAGTTGGTGATGCAAGAAGACACAAAGATTTATCCTGGTTCGGGCAAGAGAAGGCCCTACGTCCAGCGGGGGAGGGAAGTTTGTATTATCTTTCACCTAAGTGCTTGTACAGGGGCGAATACAAGTGTGGTATGGAATGAGATGGAGTATGGGAGTTCTACTGCGTAGGAGTGTAGTGTTGCATGGTGTATGTCTATTCCCGGGTCTCCCCTTTTATAGCTCCAAGGAGAGGCCTAGGGTACATGTATAGGTGTTAGAGTAGGGGTCTAGGCATGGCGCGCTGACCTACTCGAGGCCTCCGTACTGGCGTGGTCTCGAGCCGTCCTGTCTTGGTAGCTTGGTGATGATTACACATGCCCCCGTATCCGGCTCTGCACGCCGTCTCGGGTTGGTTCACCGGTCGCACGCCTGTACGATATAGCGGCAGATCTAGCGGAGTGGCTGCGGTGTTATCAGTCGACGCCCAATTCTTCCCCAGGAAGGAAACATGTCTGGTCGAGGGTCAGACGTCGTGCAGTGCCTTGTTGTCTAAAGCGTTGACCTTGGGCGTCTCGAGGGGGTCCCGATTAGATGCTCCATCCCTGCTTTCTGCGTCCTGGTACGCTCTGGGTTGTTTGGTGGGGAAAGCTGCAAAAAGGATGATGGGACGGGTGGCTGTTCCCTATCACGCTTCTCGTAGTCAGCGTGTTAGGTGGGAAGGCGACAGGCATATTAAATGCCCTGGCTCTCGTGCGCGCGACAGGCAACGGACAGTGTCCTTGCGCTCGACGCCTCCGATTCGCTCGAGCCTATTCCCGTATTCGACGGTAGTTAGCGCTCGACCCCTAAGTGGTTCCCTCGACGTCCTTTCCGTCTTCGAGGCTGCAGCCTTTGATGACCGCATGGCTTATTAGAACGTCGAGTTGAAGGCCTCGATCTGTGCACGGGTAATCTCTTTGAGTGTATCAGTTAGGGTACCCCTTACTGATGCCCTCGACAATGCTGCAGCTGGACATCGAATTATTAGTTTCATGGATGGCACTGCAGGGTACAATCAGATATTCATGGCTGAGGAGGATATTCCTAAGACTGCATTTAGATGTCCTGGTCATGTCGGATTGTTTAAGTGGATAGTCATGACTTTTGGCTTGAAAATGCTGGTGCTACTTATCAGAGGGCCATGAATTTTATTTTCCACGAGTTCATCGGCAAATTGGTGGAAATCTATATTGATGATGTGGTGGTTAAGTCTGGAGATTTCATAAAACATCTGGCCGATTTGCGAAAAGTGTTGGAGTGCACAAGAAAACATTGTTTGAAGATGAACCCTAATAAGTGTGCATTTGGTGTATCGGCAGGACAGTTTCTGGGTTTCATGGTGCATCAGAGAGGGACTGAAATCAGCAGGAGATCTATTGATGCAATCGGCAAAGTAGTTGCTCCTACCAACAAAACTGAACTTCAGTCATTATTGGCAAAATTAACTATATGAGACGATTTATATCCAATTTATCAGGTAAGATCCGAGCTTTCATCCCTTTGCTTAAATTAAAGGCCGATCAAGAATTTGTATGGGGAAAAGAGCAATAATTAGCCTTGGATGAAATCAGGAATTATTTGGTAAATCCTCCAGTCCTGGTTCCACCTCAACATGGGAAGCCTTTCAGGTTATATTTGTCCACCGATGATGCAGTCATCGGATCAGCTCTCATTCAAGAATTTGAAGCGAAATAGCGTGTAATTTACTATCTAAGTAGAAGATTGGTGGATGCTGAGACAATGTATTCGGCAATTGAAAAATTATGCTTCTCTTGTATCAAGTTAAGACATTACTTGTTGTCGGCCGAATGTACTATCATATGCAAGGATGACGTAGTCAGATACATGCTGTCGATGCTGATTATGAGTGGAAGAATCGGTAAATTGATATTAGCATTTTCGGAGTTTGACTTACGTTATGAATCGGCTAAATCAGTTAATGGCCAGATCATGGCCGATTTTGTAACTCAGCATTGTGGTGTAGTGGGTGCTCTAGAAATTGTTCCTTGGACACTTTTCTTTGATGGATCTACATGTGATCGAGGGGTAGGTATCGGTATAGTATTGATTTCTCCTCGTGGAAAGAAATATGAGTTTTCTTTACCGATTGTTGCTACGTCGACAAACAATCAAGCTGAGTACCAAGCCCTAATCAAAGGGTTGGAATTATTAAAGGAAGTTCATGGTGATGCTATTGAAATTTTTAGTGATTCTATGCTTGTTATAAATTAGTTGGTTGGGATTTATGAATGCCGAAGTGAAGTTTTGATAGCATATTATGAAAGGTGTGTGCAATTATTGAAGGAATTCAGGGATTTCTGATTAGAGCATATTCCTCGGCTACATAATGAAGAAGCTAACCAATTGGCTCAACATGCCTCGGGATATCAATCCATCTTGGAAATATTATCGGCGATCAGCGCCGATGATTGGAGAAAATAAATTATTGATTATTTGAAAGATACATCTAGAAAAGTTGAGAGACGTGTTAGGTTTCAAGCTACAAAGTATGTACTCCTTGAAGAAGAATTATATTATCGTACAATAGATGGAGTTTTGCTTAAATGTTTAGGTGATGATGAATCCAAAAGCTTGATGGGTGAAATCCATGATGGAGTATGTGGAGCACATCAATCAACTTTTAAGATGAAGTGGATGATTAGAAGGAATGGATACTATTGGCCGACTATACTTGAGGATTGTTTCAAGTATTTCAGAGGGTGTCAAGGATGTCAGAAGTTTGGTAATATTCAAAGGGCGCCTGCATCGGCTATGAATCCTATTATTAAACCATGGCTGTTCCGGGGTTGCGCTATTGACCTCATCGGTCAAATTTATCTGCCATCAAGTAAAGGGCATAAGTTCATCCTTGTTGCCATTGATTATTTCACCAAATGGGTTGAGGCTATTCCCTTGAAAAAGGTGACATCGGCTAATATGATTGATTTTGTAAAGGAGCATATTGTTTACCGATTTGGTATTCCTCGAACGATAACTACCGATCAGGGTACTATGTTTACATCAGGGGAGTTTGATGAATTTACAATCGGTATGGGGATTAAAGTGTTGAATTCTTCTCCTTACTATGCTCAAGCTAATGGACAAGCCAAAGCTTCCAACAAGGGGATTATTTAAATCATTAAATGGAAGATCGAAGAGAATCCTAGACGATGACATACATTATTAAATGAAGCCTTGTGGTCTTACCGGATGGCGTGTCATGGTGCAACCAAAGTATCACCTTATCAGTTAGTGTATGGACATGATGCGGTACTGCCTTGGGAAATTAAAATCAGTTCTAGGCGGATGTTCTCTCAGGATCAATTAGCTGCCAATGAATATGCTACTCTGATGAAAGATGAGTTGGATGCTTTAGTAGGGCATCGGTTAAGAGGTTTAATTAGCATAGAAGAGAATAAAAAGAGAGTGGCTAGGTGGTATGATAAAAAGGTAAAGACCAAATAATTTGCCGATGGGGATTTGGTTTGGAAACTAATTCTACCAATTGGGACTAAAAGTTTGAGATTTGGAAAATGGTCTCCCAATTGGGAGGGTCCTTATCGGATATGTCGATCTGCCTCTGGCAATGCTTATATTTGAGAAACTCTCGAGGGACTTGAATTTCCCAGAGCATTGAATGGAAAATATTTAAAGAGATACTACCCTAGTATCTGGATTGACGCATAAAAGTTTAAATGCCGATAACAGTCCTATCGGCTGGACAAAATATCAAGTGTATCTGGGGCCATGCATAAAGAGTTAACGTAGTCCTATCAGCTGGACCAAATGATTGAAGTTTTTGAAAAAAGAAGCTAAACTTGCTGCCAATGAAAGAGTTTATAGATTCAGCAAGGTTTGGATGGTTGATATTGCATGCAGACGAATCTGGTTGGCCTCCTCTATCTCTCGGGAATCTTCATCGGCAGAACCTTCCACTGGCTTTAGCTTTTTCTTTATTTGCAATGCTTTGCGAGCTTGGGCATCCCTCTCTTGTTGAAGATTCTTGAGCACATCAGGCAGTTGGCTTTCCTCTTGTTGAGCTTGGGTCAGAGCTTCCTCCACTTGTTTAAGTTCAGCCAGTAGGGCCTCTCTTCTTACCGATAGATTGGAAATCTTCTATTTTAGTTCATCATCTGAGGATTGTAGAGTGCCGATGCTCTTGTGCTTTTCATCGGCAGCGTGCTTCAATTGTAGCATCTCCTCTTTAAGTTGGGCATAGGCGGCTCTATCGGCAAGGCGCTGAGTGGCCTTCTGGTACTGAAGCTGGCGGCTCTCCAGGTGGGCAGCTTGAAAATGAATCTCATCAGCATCGGCAGGAATCTGACCGTGGAGAGTCTTGAATATAGCTTTGGCCGGATCGGAATCGTCCACCAGTTGAGCTGTGTCTTGCTGCAACAGGGCTAGTAAATCTTCCAGCTTGGACTTAACCTCTACCGATGCGATTCCAAATGCCATTGAGGAGCTTGCCTCTTCCCCTTCGTCATCAGAGATGTCGATGGCAAAAGAGAACAAACTCTCGGGAGAATCTTGCTCCAAGAAAGAGAAGAGGATAAGTTACCCAAAATTAAGTATCGACAATGCAAACTCTGATAGATCGGATGACTTACTTGTTTTAGAGCAATTTCTTTTCTCAGGTGTGGGGATGCAGCGTGCACTATAATTTGATCGGCTAGAGCTACCAAGGGTGACGATGGTATTTATAAAAGAAGTCATCAGTAATGATTTTGTGATCAGTACTTTACCTTGAGCAGGGATAACAACTGTCTGTTCAAGGAGAATGGCCGATGATGTGCCTAGATCAGCTGGATCGGTGATCAGTTCAGACACATCGGCCGGGTTTGTTTGCATTTGAGGCACTAGATGAGGTGGAGAAGAAGGTGTTGCTTGAATCGGGGATGCTGGATGAGGCGGAGAGCATGGTGCTGTCTTCTGTCGCTTTGGCTGGGTATTGGTACTTTTTGGGCCCTTTCTCTTAGGGAGAGCTTGACTGGGCTGGTGGGCATCGGCACCTAATGATTGAGTGCTCTTAGTCCTTGCTGATGCGCCGGTCTGCTGTTACAAAGGATCAAAGTTCTATGGGTTAGGTGTAAAAGCAGACAAACATTGTTGGAATCTGAAAGAGTAGAATGCTTGGTACAAAACAAGGTTACCGATGGCATTCCAGTCGTGGCCGATGTACCCTAAAAGAATAATGAATATGAGATGAAATTGGCAAAAATGAAAAGGAAATTTGAAGATTTTACCTTGAAAGCCTGTGCTAGCATGGCAGTAGCTACCGATGGAGAAGTTTTAGACTGTTCAGTGGTCTTCTTCTTGAAGCGGTTGTTTCCGTGCATCAGGACTCCCAAGCTTGGCGCGTTGTGGCCGATCAGAGAGACTGGGCATGATGGGAGAAGGTCGATCGGCCTCCCACTTCTGCTTACTGTCGGCGTTGGGTCATCAACTTGTTGAAATAAAAGGGGTTAGTTGCCGATAGAATTGAAGTTAACAGAAAGACCGAGTATTGGAAAAGAAACTTACAACATCATCGGGAACTTCGTACTCGGGGTCGATCATGTTATGGTACATGTGAGCCGATACCTTGAACAGGTGCTCTTTCCGTTCTTCGCACCACTATTTGTATGTCTGAGTGATGAAACGGGCTGGAACCCAAGTCGATAGATCAATATCTGTTGTATCGGCATCTGGCTAGAGCTGAGCAATTCTGATCCACTCAAGTCCACTGGTTATCACCTCTCTCGGTTTAACCACATCGGCATAACAAAGTTTAATAGGTAGCTGACCAAAAGCCAGCTGGCGAGCTAGTGCCGATGGGTTGTAAAACTCATAGGTGGTGTTGGTGTTCTTTTCGCGCTGCCGAAGTTGTTCACTGGGATTGCTCTTGGAGTAATGATTGCCATAATCATATCATTATCCTTATTAAGTGCATCATCAGCAGGGTGGAAAGTGAGTGGAAATCTGGACTCTGGATCTTCATAAGGCATCCAGGCTCGTTGATCTTTGGAGAGGTCGTTGTACAATGTTTTAAAAAATTGGCCGATCTGGTTCTCATTTGTATCAATGCCGGGCAGGACTATGATGGCTTTGCTGTAATTGAGGGGTGAGCATGTTGCTGATTCATCCTCTACTAGTTCATAATCCTCACCGATGTCTCGTGGGAATTCCTGTGCGAAGAAATCCCATCGGAGGCACTTATGCATATGGGTGTTGAGCCACATGTTGATAAACCACCAAGGACCTCCCAAGTTGCCGATGGGTTCACCTAGCAGAAGTTTCTCAGCTACTTGGTGGAGAAGGTGATAGACAGAACCCAGCAAATATCGGCCAAGGGGGAATCGGTTGCCATTGGCTAATCGCTCTGCTGCCGATAAATAGACACAGGTTGGTCCTACCGATCGGCCACAGAAGATAAACTTGTCTAACCACATATTCAGAAAAATGGCATGCTCTCTCTGGCCAACTGATCCAGTTTGCTGATATTTTTGGACATATCCTGACCAACCACCGATGTTGCGAGTTTCTACCTTATACTCGGATTTGTGGTAGAAGATACCACCGTCATCAGCATGGGTAATATCTAGGCCGGTAAACATAACAATATCGGCAAGTGTGGGGGAAGCTGGGCTATGACCAAAGATGAAGGCATTAAAGGTATCTGACCAAAAGTATGAGGTAGCTATCAACATTGATTCATTCTTTTCCATATCGGCAATGGAAAGCCTGACCCTCGGGAACCAATCTTTCCATCCGTTTTACCCTAGTATACTTCATTCGTTTTACTGACCCTCAGGAACCAATCTTTCCATCCTTTGGTGGGTTTTGGCCATGATCGGAAAGTGTCCTTCCATAGATCTAAAGAGAAATTATCGGCTCTAAAAGGAATCCTATTGGTTTCTGCATTGGTCTGGGTCACCCATTGGACCAAGAGATTGGAGGTGGGGTTGTTCAATGGGGATAACAGTTTTCTCACTCAAATCTTGGAGTTTGGAGATCAAAAGGATAGGAAAAAATGGGAAAAAATGCTAAGTAAATAGGACTTACAAAAAAGTAAGGGATTGGAGTAAAGAAAAAAGAAGATGGGAATAGATTAACCTCAGGAACAACGAAGTTGACAGCCATTTCCTTCCAAGGAGAAGAAGGAGCCAAAGATTTGAAGATTCTAGGGGGACTTTGCTGTAGGAGAGCTTTTCCACTGCAGAGGTTCTTGAGCTCTTGTCAATGTCGCCGCCGGGAAGGTGAGCTTGGAGATGGGGAATGGCAGGGTAAAGAATGAGTACTAGGGAAGGAGGTATTTATAGATTGAAATGAGCAGGGGTATTTTTGACTTATCTCTTTGTCGTATCTGTGAAATTCGAGGTTGTTTAGATGGATATGGTAACTGTTCACACGATAATCAAGGGATTGTACACGTGATTTAACAGCAAGTAATCATGATTTTAGGAGATATTCCACTGTACATGATCTTTTGGTCAGTTCATCGGCAATCAACCCTAACAAAACAATTGCCGATGAGCGTGTTTCTATGAGATTTGGTTCGGGTGGTTGAGAGATTCAATGTTCTTACTGGAGATTAGGATTAAGGTTGTTTGGATTTGGTAATTAATTGTGAAAAGGTCATCATTATCAGGAGAGAATTTCGGAGCATTAATGATTTCATACTCCAAAATTGGGGGGCATGTGTTGACACTGTTTTTGGACACGAATCAGGATAGTCAGTGAAGCTTGAATCGGCAGTCAAAGAGGTGATGTGTCTGGCCGATATGGAGATTGCCGATAGCCAATGATGCCGATGACACGACAACATGAGGAAGATGTTGCTAAGTCTGGCGATAGTTGCTGATCATTGCCGATTACTAATGATTGCCAATGCCGATGAGGAAAGGTATGGGAGTTGTTAAAAGAGATACAGGGTGTGTGCCGATGACGATGAAGGAAGGTGTGGGGGTCGCTAGGAAGACTACGGTGATATTCCGATCACTAGGATAGATAGGTAGTTATTTTCCATATTTGTTAGGGTTTGTTTTATGTACAAGTCCTATTTGGTTTAGAATTAAATTCTAGTCGTATACGGTTGTAACTCTTTAGGACAGAATATAAATATAGGCCGAGTAGCGAAGTAACAAGGACAATCAATCAATATCATACACAAGTTCTACATCTACTTTTACATCTACTTTTCGACGACTTCGTCAACTCACATATTTTCTTTTGTTTACGAGTTCTTAAGGATTCATCGAGCAATACTCGGCGAATTCTCATGTTCCGCGTGAATACCTCTTGGCTGTGGCATCCGGACATATCGCTGTTGTCAGGACCAAAGTATTTAAGTTATCACCTTTGTCGATTGCTAGGTCAAATCGGCTGGCATGCCTCAACGTTTGAAGATTAACCTTTGTGTTTGCAGATTCGTTTTTGCATCATCAAGATGATAAGGTGTACCCACATTGTGTCTTATCCCACTTCAGTTAGGAATTCACGGAATCTCCTGTCAATGAAGTGGCTGCTCCCATCACTAATAACCAACATTGGCGTGCCAAATCTTGGGAAGATGGTCTCCTGGAACATCTTTTTGGCGTGTTTTGAGTCGGCTGCTCTACAAGGCAGTGCTTCAACCCATTTGGACACGTAGTCCACTGCCACCAAGATGTACTCGTAGCCTTGACATGGTGGGAATGGACCCATGTAGCCTATTCCCCAGACATCAAACAGCTCCACTTGAAGGTTGTTTGTAATAGGCATGGCATCACGGGTATTGATATTCCGATGTCGCTGACACCTCTCACACCTCTTGATGAATTATTGAGTGTTTTGAGACATGGTAGGCCAATATAATCCACTTTGCCAAATTTTGGCATGGGTCCTGAATGTACCATAATGGCCTCCATATTTAGCTCCGTGGCACTTCTCGATGATTTGGACGGCTTCTTCCATAGGGACACATCTTCTTAGCAAACCATCTTGACAGACCCTATAGAGGTAGGGGTCGTCCCAAAGGTGCACTTGGCTCTCCTTGATCAACTTCTTCTTATCTACCCCCAGTTGCACATAACCAGAAACCATGTAGTTGACGATGTTTGCGTACCACAGGTATGCAGCTGACACCTTGAGGAGTGTGTCTTCCTGAAGATAGTCGTTGATTGGTAGATCATGTTTATCCTCAATCTGCATTCTAGACAAGTGGTCTGTGACCGAGTTGTCTACTCCCTTTTTATATTTTATTTCTAAGTCAAATTCTTGGAGTAGCAAGATCCATCTTATTAGCCTTGGTTTAGCATCTTTCTTAGTGAGCAGGTATTTTAGTGTAGCGTGATCAGTGTAAACGATCACTTTTGCCCCTACTAAGTAAGATCTAAACTTGTCTATAGCAAAAGTTATAGCTAAAAGCTCCTTTTCTGTTGTTGCATAGTTTAGTTGTGGGCTAGTTAGTGTTTTGCTAGCATAAGAGATACCGTGATGCCTTTTATCTTTGGTCTGTCCTAAGAAAGCACCTACAGCATAATTACTAGCATCACACATTATCTCAAAAGGAAGCGACCAATCAGGGGGTTGTATGATTGGTGCAGAGATAAGTGCTTTCTTGAGGTACACTCATCGTCAAAGTTAAAGGGTGCATCTTTAGCTAACAGGTTTGTTAAAGGTCTAGCGATTTGTGAAAAATCTTGTATAAACCTCCTATAAAAACCTGCATGACCAAGAAAAGTGCGTACGCCTCTAACATTCGTGGGAGGTGGAAGCTGTTCTATGACCTCTATTTTAGCTCTATCCACCTCTATCCCATGCTCGGACACTCTATGTCCTAGCACTATCCCCTCCCGAACCATGAAATGACATTTCTCCTAGTTCAGGATCATGTGCTTCTCTTGGCATCTTTGTAAGACGCAGTCTAGGTTCTCAAGACAGTCGTCAAAAGTCTTCCCATAGATGGAAAAGTTGTCCATGAAGACCTCCATGATTTCTTCAATCATGTCTGAGAAGATGGACATCATGCACCTTTGGAAATAAGCGGGAGCATTGCATAGGCCAAAAGACATACGCCTATATGCATATGTCCTATAAGGGCATGTGAATGTTGTCTTACTCTGATCATCGGGATGGATCGGGATTTGATGATAACCCGAATAACCGTCAAGGAAACAAAAGAAAGAATGCTTTGCTAACTGTTCTAGCATCTCATCGATGAAGGGTAACAGGAAGTGATCTTTCTTTGTAGCCTTGTTGAGTTTTCGGTAATCTATGCACATCCTCCATCTCGTGACGGTTTGTTGTTGGATAAGCTCGTTATTATCGTTTATAACTACCGTCATTCCTCCCTTCTTAGGTACTACTTGTATGGGGCTGACCCACTCATTGTTTGGAATAGGGTAGATTATGCCCGCGTGCAAGAGCTTCAAGACCTCTTTCTTCACTACTTTTCTCATTGCATTATTTAGCCTTCTTTGAGGCTCCCTGTTGGCATTTCTTAGCGTTACTACTAAAAATAGACCATAGATCCATCCTTAGCAATGGCACCAGAAATGTCAGGTGTTGCCATACCGTAACTATCGCTACATCAGAGAGATAACCCAAGGCAACTCGAGGGCGCCAGCCTTAGCAGTGCAGTCTGGTAACAATAATTAGGAATGTCGGATTGGCCTTCCTAACCATCCTTACTTGCGATATGCAAAGCTGTGGCACTACGCTTGAAAGTGCACAAGGATTACAATATTAAGTAACGGTACTTAGGTACACCAATCGCTAGTTCATGAATGAAGAAGTAATATAACTGCAAGCGGACAGAACTGTCATTGTAGCATTTCAACCCGTGAGTATTCAAGGGTGTCGAATTTATAATTCACGTAGGAAGGCAAGGGATCCAACATGGTGTAAACATGATTACTTATTGAATGCTTGGTAGACATAGAGTAAATAGGAATAAACATGATATTCAAGATAGTGGACACACATTGGATCAACCACAAGGATAAAATAGAAGAGAAATAATAAATAAAGAATAAAGAAATAAATCTACTTGAGCAGACATGGGTCACATATAACTATGCATAGAACTGTTAGCGGATCATCTAATTAGCAATAAATAGAGTTAGAACTAAGCCTGAGATGAGGGGAGATCCCCGCAGCTGGATACCCAGCCGATAGAGACTTTACGGAACTCCTATCGGAATACCTGATCGTGGGGGAATGCAAAGGATGACAGAGCTGTCACTACCCTGCCACCTACCCCTCTCCCCGAAAGATACCCGCACATCCACTGATTCCCGCATACCTGAACACCATGTTCACGTAATTGGAAACAACTCCTAACCCCCGCAGGCCCCACCCCTTCGGAGTGTCAGGCTAGGCTAAGAGCAACCATCACAGCACAGTGAACCATCATCCCATTCCCAATTCAAATCCTAATCATACTAATCTGATGAACAATGAAGAACAATGATGAACATATCAAGAACATAGCACAAGAACTAAGAACTAGTTCATATACAATGAACATGATAAGAACACAACCTTACTCTAGTTCATATGCATAATCATATAAAGATAAATAGAACTCGCTCATGGAAGAAGATTGAATATTATTTATACCAAGAAGATCCTTTCTTCCAAGGAGACAAGCTCTCCTTGCTAGCTTGCCTTGCTCTACTACTTATCTAGACCAAAAATACAAGTGAGAGGTGTGAGGTAAATTGACTCCAAATGATATGTGTTGAAAAGGGGGGAGTGCCTCTCTTTTTATATTGGAACTAGGACGGTTCGTCACATCTAAATTTGGTAGTAGGTGAAACCATCCTATGCATGACGGCATGCAACTACCTGAGAAAGATGGGCCCAGTTTGCCGTCTCTAGGGGTGCGGCCACACCCTGGGTGGGTCCCCCTGGCCACCGCCTTCGCGTGGTCAGTTTGGCTCTAGGCCTGGATCTCTCCCATGGTTACGATCAGGCCTAGTTCTGCGTTGTTTGGGCCTTTCTCTATTTTCTTGGTTTGCGCATTTCTGAATACGTGTTTTTTTACTTTGCGCTTTCTTCGTGGTATGGCACATTTCCACTTGTTGCACTATAATTCCTGCAAAATATAATCACTATGGTACAAGTGGAACTTGTTAGTAACAAAATGCATGTGTATATAATATGATTGCTTCTTCTCCTTTTGGATCAAGTTGGCAGTTTATGATTGGTCTATAATGACTGCCAACAAGTCCCCCAAGCTTAACCTTTACTCGTCTCGAGCAAATAATTAAGTATGGTTGTTGATCAGGAGTTGCTACTATGCCGATATAATTCAAGAGTATCATACCTATAACAAAGCATTCATTCGCAATTTAAATAAATTGGCATGCTATCCACTCTTTACCTTGACTTCTCATGGGGCTTATAGCTTTTCCAAGTTCATGGGTGGTTGCAAGATAGAATGATTGTAATAGACTCACCATTCATTCATCCCTTGATAGACCATCAATCCGGTGGTTTTATAATTTTTTTTGCAAAATAAATAAGTTCCTTGAATGATTCTCTCGATCTCTCAATGCGCATGAAATCCTCACCAAAGGCATTTGTGTTTGCCTTTAAGACCTACCACTAAGGCTGAGAATGGAGCTTTGGGAAGGTATAAAGGTGGGCGTACTTGCGACACTTGTGTTGCAAGTCAAAGCCCGAACCATGAGGAGGTACAAGTCATACACCTTGATTGAGATGTGCAAGTGTGTGGAATTTTTGGTGGTAGTCCTATCTAAATATTTTTGGTTACTCCTTGTATCATGACTCTCTTTATTTGAGGATGAGAATGAGAGAATGTAAACATATGGGCCCTAAAAATATGGATCACATATATATATATATTGATATATATATATATATATATTGATGGGGATTTTAATTTTCCCGTCCATGCCTTTTGGCTTTTCCTTCATTTTTTCTCATGGATAACTGATGCCCACATGTTTCAAAGGGGTCTCAAAGAGGAAAATGGAGAGATGTCATGATGGTGATGTAAGGAGTAAAATTGTATATGGGGATGCGCAAACCTCAGGGTGAGAGTTTGACATATTTATTTGGTGGAAGCTAAGGCGCAACTCTTAGGGTAAGAGTTGGCATATTTTTGGTGGTTGGAAGGGTGCATGTTGTGCGCAACTTCTCAGTGTGAGAGTTGGCTTTATTTGGTGGGTGCGTGAATCTCATATCTTGGGTGCATGACCATAATCTCACTCTAGGATACCTGGGATTGGACTCAACTCAAAGCGCCGCAAGCCGCATATGACTAAAGGTGTATAAACTACTAAGCAAGTCATATGGCCTTGGTAGGTATTTCATAATCATTGAGGAACCCTTTGTTTTGAATTTTTGAAAAGAAAACTCCGGATGTCAAGTTTCTCTTAGAACAAAGTCATAGCAAAAATCTATTTATACCATATCATGTCTCGCAACAACTTAGAAAAGGATCATGCATTTGCAACCCACAAGATTTCAAGTTTTCAGAATGAGACATTTTTAGCCAACAAACTTAAATCTTGATGAACACTAAATTATAACTTAGATATACTAGAGAATTATAGACAGAGCAACTATTCATCATTTCAATAGAAGAGAAACTAACATATCATAGCGCACATGAGAGTGGAATTTTTTAATTATTTTTTTTGAAAGATGATGAAAAATTGCTGAAATTTAAATACTGAAATTGAGAACCAAAATGAAGTGCAAGAATGTAAGATAATGTTACCTCTTGTGGGGGTCCTCCCCCCAAGCAGCTCACTACTGTGGTGGGAAATGTCCCATGGATCGCAGGTAGGCCATCTGTGTCTTGTGCTAGCGATGGCTTGCATCCTCAAGGTCGATGAAGCTCTGCTAGGTCTGCTATTTTTTTGGGTAGCAGTCTAGATGTGAGCATTTAGCGTACCTTGGATCTGCCTGTTCTGGAGCTCCAGTCCTCCCATGCGAGTGTTGAGGACGTCTAGTGTGACCTGAGGGCGAACAGGGGGTGGCATTCCCTCAGAATCTGAGGAGTGTCCTGGCTCGTGATGCCTAGATTCCCCTGCCCCATATGCCTCTGGCTCGCTTGGGCCTACGCCTCTGTGCGCCTGCCAGCTCAACCCTCCTGCCTGCCAGCTCAAACCTCCTGCCTCGTAGGGGTGAGGAACGTATCCCATACCATATCCATACCCAGGGGTAAATCTGGGTGGATGTATAGCAGGGGTCCATCCCATCCCTGGCATAGCCGGTGGTGGAGTGCGTTGTGCTGGCTATGCGGATGCTGCTGGCTGTGCTGCCTATGCTGCCCTTGCTGGTTGTGCTGCCTGCTCTTCTTGTTCCCTCCTCCATGAGTTCCTACGAGAAACAGAGCTCCTGCGTCCTCCTTCCCTCTCAATGAGGGTGAAGATGAGTGATGGGGAATTATACAGAGTGAGATCCGGGTTAGGTAACTGGATCTCATTTGTATATCCCAAAAAATAATATAAAATCTTTTTACCGATTTCGTCGCGTTTAATCATATGTGCATGCGAAAGATATGATTCATTAATCATGATGCCAGGAGTAGTGATGTAAATAATGGTATTAGCAGCATGGGGATCAACACTTGCAGCAAGGCGAGTAATAAGAGATGTGCACATGATAGCAGTTGAAGTCTTAATGGAATGCAACCAATGATTAACAAGCTCAACAACATGTGCAACCTTAATCTTTTTCAGCGCAACATAAAGCAATCAGCTCTATGTCATAAGTAAGATGTGTATCATCTCTTGAAAAGAACGAACTAGCGATCCACTTATGGAGAAGCCTCAGAGTGGGGTGATGGATGTTGGCAGAATACCCCTAAAACTTTCCAATGACGTGTTGCCCCGAGATCAAATGCCAGAAATCATGACGTTGGTAACCCCCGAGGGAGAAACCTAAGTCAATGGAGCATCGCTTGTGGAAACCCAAATGGTTGGCAGGATCCTTCCAATAAATACCAAAATCTCTTCCAAAGCAACGGAAGGTAATACCATAATCGACAATATGTAGAGTGCCCAAAATTTGGATCGTCAAAAGACGTGACCCAAGCTCATGAACGGGAGCAACTCTACTCCAACCAAGATGCTCGAAAATAGTATCAAACTCAACATCCATACCTATTTGGGGCCAGAATGTGGGGTCGAATGCCGACGAATGAAGGAACTCGTGTTCCTTCATGAGGTTGTATGCCTGCATCTCCCGCTCGCTCTCCAAGTCGATGAAGGGGGCGTCGGCCTCATCAATGGCATGGCCGTGTGGCTCCTCCTCCTCTCCTCCATGTGCTGGCTGCTCGTTCCTTGTAGGGGTTGGTGGATCTTCCCTGCATTGGCGGCGGCTCCTTCTAAGCCCAAAAATTTTATTCATGGTGGACGAGCTAGCACAAGTGTATGGTGTTTTTGCTTGGAGAGGGAAGTGTGCAAGAGGTTTTCGATAGAATTGTCTTGCACTAAGATTGTGGAGTAGGCTATGAAGCAAAGTGGAGCAAGAGAGTGCAGAAGGGAAGAGTAAAAAAATGTGTGTGAGAGGGGTGAGGTGCTCCACACGGGATCCTCTCTATTTATAGAGTTGATCGCAGGTGGGGGAGAGCCCCCCTCAACGGCTACTAGCCATTGCCCAAAGGCCGAGGCCAACAGGCCTTGGGCAGGGTGTGGCCGCACCCTGGTGCACCCGCACCAGTGATGGGCCCACCTCTGCCCGGCCTTTTGGCTGCTGGCTCCAACGGTCACCCCAAACGCCTCTCTAGTTACGATTTCGAAATCTTGCTCCAGATTTTGATTTTTCACATATTTATTCAAATTTTTTTTGGTTTTCAAAAATTATATAAAAATAAGATTTGGAAATGAGAAAATCTATACTTCTAGAAAATAATTTTTATAAGATTTTCAGAGAAACTTTATTTTTGACTAAAAATAAAACTATAGAAAGGGAAACTTTTGAAGACTAAAAATAAAAACTTTCTATAAAAAGGGAAATTAAAATGAAATTTAAAGAATTTAAAAAGACATAATACCAGAGCGGGGACACCTCCCCCAAGCTTGCTTGATGTTGTGGGCCCCCTTCAGATATCTTTATTGGGACACAAATAGCACAAAATTTATTTTTATTATATATAGTTTTTTTAGATAACTACGGAGTGCCTTCGGCAAGGGCTCAACATTTATAGTCCACTGGCAAGACTTTCCTTCCTTTATTCTTCTGTGGCTGCATGGACGAACTTAGTAGAGGTTTCCGGTTGCCGTGGGATCCTCTCTATGTTACTGACTGGAATTGATGCAGCTATCTGTGCTATCTGTGTTTCTATCATCTTGTTGAAACTCGTCTGACTTTTGATAGATGAACTAAGAGTTTCAAGCTTGGCGTTGATGTTCTCAATGATCTTGTCATTGTAGGATAGCTTCTTGGTCAGATTCTCGTTGATTTTAGCTTGCCCTATGACCAAATCTTTCAAGGAAGGCTGATTGAAGAAATTACCCTACGGGTGGTGCTGATTGTTCCACCCGTTGTTACCTTGCTGTGATGGCCGAAACCCATTGTTGACATATGCTGCTTCTTCTTGGGTTTCAGGGCAATTGTTCCCTGAATGACCATTATCACCACAAACTTCACATGATGTGTGTGATTTCACTGCTTGGACGGTGTCCATGTTGGGATTTGAACATGTCCGTCCATCCTTTGCAGCAGCAAGTCTATTTTTGCAGCAAGCACATCTGCCTCCTTCGCAGATTGCGAGCCTTTTTGTGTTTTCCTTCCTTCTCCCCAGCTTTGATTTGCCACCATCTTCTCAATGAGGGCAGTAGCTTCATTAATGGTGAGATAAAGGAATGCACCTCCAGCTGCGGCATCTACGTGACCCTTTGACATGGCCATGAGGCCTTCGTAGAAGTTCTGGAGCACAAGCCAGTCTTCCATTCCATGATGAGGATAGGCTCGGATGTACTCCTGGAGCCTCTCCCATGCTTCGAGTATGGACTCAAGTGAAGACTACTAGAAGTTAGAGATCTTCCCCCTCAGAGCGTTGGTCCTGCTCATGGGGAAGAACTTGGCGAGGAATGCCGCGGAGCACTTTTCCCATGTGTCAACAGCTTCCTTGTTCTGATAAAACCATTGTTCCTTGATGACGATGGTGTCGCACAGCTCAAGGAAGTTCTGAAGGTGGGCGTTGGCATCCTCGCTTGGTAGGCCACAGAATTGGCTCGCCTGCACCATAGAGATGAGGCCAGTGTAGATCTCAAAGCTTCCATTTCCCATATTGACAGCGGGCCCAGTCGGGACGTTGGCAACAGCAGGAGTGGAGTAGTCATGGAGTGTCTTGGCCATAGCGATTGGTGCGATTGGTGCTGGAACGGTTAATTCGCTTGTCAGTTGCGTAGCAGAAGAAGAGACGGTATGAACCCTTCTCTTCCTTAGGAGTGTTTCTGGATCACTGTGGAAGTTTGCCGGCAAGTTGAAACCGCTCATACACTATCCTATTTTCATTCCAATAAAAAGAGGAAGAAAATAGTAAAGTTATCCTGCTTAATCTAAGGCTACCAATGCTCATTATGCAATCAATGTTTATGCCAGTATGATTTTTGCCTTCCCCGGCAACGGCGCTAGAAATGTGTCACAGAACCGACCAAATTATAAGAGTTCAAGTGTAGAAACGATCGAACTAACAATCAAGTTTCCAGACTTGAGCCCATATAATCCCGGTAGTCAATTGAAATCACGAAGGACTTCAAACCAACTTTGCAACATACCAAGATCATAATAGTTCAACACAATACAATGAATGTTACATAGTTCATTCATTGCCGACGAAGCGGCACCACATCGGAGTACTTTAGTTATTACAACACAAGTTTGAAGTAGCGGAAGCAAAATAGTTTACACAAACACATTTCATCAGTTCTTGTTACTGCCAGAGTCTCATCTCAACCACCAAAACCATCAGGGTACGAAGTTGTTAGAGAACCGCGCCCAATGGTTTAGTCCTCATCCCAGCGAGATGGAGACAGGTCTTGCAGAAGCCATCATAAAAGACATCATCTGCAACAGGTGGGAATAAACCCTGAGTACGAGGATGTACTCAGCTAGACTTACCCATCTAATCAAACATAAAAGAGACCAAGGACCATGCAAGGCTGAGTATACGTGTAGCTGGCTTGACTCAGACAATTTGCCCAAAAGCTTATAGTGGATAATAACCATTTGTAAAAGCATCATATTAGTCATCATTAGCCTACCACTAGATTATCACCTATACTAAGCACTTCACTTGATTATTACAAACAATAATAACCATATCAAGTTTCATCATATGTTCTTCCTTGCTATCCTCAACATTATTATAAAGAACCATTGTACTTAGTGAACGCTATGTTTGCCGCTGCTCTGTCAAGTTCTCACTATCCGGGAGATACAGCGATTCAAATCGATTCCTATCCAGCTGGAGGGTTATTCCTAGCACTCACCCAAGCATCCCCCGTCGGAGAACAAGCGGGTCACCTTTCGTACGACTCAGGAATTGCGACTCCGATCAGCGCCGCACTCCCAGGGCTGCCACTCTGCTAGGGAGGTCAGGACTTTTAACTCACCTGCCTTTGGTCTTACTCCAATGGCCCCCCGCACACCGCATTTCCTCCGGTAGTGCGCACTTTATACTTGCCGGTCTTCCGGCCTCAGTCATACTACTAGGCTTCGCGGTCGGAACGAGTTATCCGGCCAACTAAGTGTCAGGCATGCGTTCAATATGACAAGAGGACATACAACGATGGGTCCTTAGCTGCCACAGATGGAGTTACTACCACCTTGCAAAACTCCGCCTGGCTTAAGTCATTTTAAACAGGTTCTTTCCCACGATAGCACATATAGTCAATCGTGATCCAACAACAGCCCTATTTCGCGCAGGTGACAGGATATCACCCGACTTCTACCGATTAAAGCATAGCTAAGCTGCTACTCGATCCTAACTCTACAACCAGATAATGGTAAGATATCTGGACAAGGAAAGGGTATAATGCAGCAAGGACTTCATCACAACTCCTATACGCAATGCACCAATAGATATAACATAGACAAGTATGCTTTTGAAATTAAAGTGGGAGACTTAAGATGCTACGGGGCTTGCCTTTCATGAACGAAGCTGGCTCGTGATTAGGGCACTCGACCTCCTCTTCAGGCTCCACTTGTCCGACTGGCTGAACCTCCACTTCCTGATTGATCTCCGGGCCTTGGTGGTTCACCCGATCGAGCTCGAACGAGGTTGTCGCTTCCGATGCACCTATTGCATGCACGATAAGTGAGGAATGGGTGCACACTAGATGATGATAAATGCTTGGTAACAAGATTAGAGATTTCACTGGACATTCATTTATGGAGTAACTCCCATTTCAAGCTCACAAAAGAGTACCAACTTAACTAACAAGACTCACCAAGTTGAATCATTAAACAGCAACAACCAAATAACAGAGCAGCTCAAGGAACAATTCATAACTAATGCTATACAGATCCAACAAACATGAATGAAGACATTCTGGAAAGATTATGAAATTGTTTACATTTTATCTTTAGACATCACAGCAAGATTCACAAGTTAAACAAGTCAATTAGACAAAGTTCCAGGTTCTGTTCTAGAAAAACAGAGAGCACCTAGTTCTGGAATTCAACTTGGAAGAGTCATAACTTTTAAACTACTAGACCAATTGATCCCAAATTTAAACTACAGCTAGTTCACCAAGTTTACAACATCTTTGATTTAGACAAGTCTTTCAGAAAACAAAGTTATCATTAAGCAAAGATCATATTACTCCCTTCCTGTCCAGAACAGCTATATAGCCTTCAATTAATTATTTGATGACATAGCACAAACATACACTACACCACAACCCTTTAACAACAATAGACAATCCGTTGCTAAAAGGGGTGTACACCAATGGACAGTCCGTTGCTAAAGGCTATAGCAACGGACTGCTGCCATTGCTATTGAAGCCGTCGTTGTATGTATATAGAAACGGACATCATATTTAGCAACGGACAATTCGATGGTCCAACTTTTAGCAACGGACAGCATGTTAGAGCTTTTAGCAACGGACAATTCGACCCAATATGAACTTTTAGCAACGGACAATCCATCAATCTCAATTAAATTGGTAAAAAAAATAAACCACATGTATTTATAACGGGAGTAAACATTAAGAACCAATACAATATTGAATCACATAAACAAATGAACACATTAATCATACTATCATTCATCCATATCAAATAAGAACATATAATCATGCCATTAATCTATATCCAACTGTTACATTATATTTTAGAAAGGATAAATATCATGTGTACAAATATACACCTACAGTAAGTCACAAGAGCTGGGCATCCACTGAAGCTGTGAACAATGCCTTGGACAAACAATTAGTGCATATGAACCTGCATGTAATTTCCTTTTTATATCATCACCAAAGTACCAAATAACAAGACAGCTTGAGGCCACGCCAGTACGAAGGCCTCGAGTAGGTGAGCGCACCACGCCCCTATCGACCCCTATTTTATTATCTACGCCATGTAACCTAGGTCTCCCCTTGGAACTATAAAAGGTGGGGCATAGGAAAGGGTAAGGGGGGACACACGTACAAGAATAACCATACATCGCCTCCATCTCTGACTTAGAATCCACGACGATACCCACTTGTATTCGCCCTGTACAAGCACTTAGGTGCAAGATAATAGAAACATCCCCCCCACTGGACGTAGGGCATTCTCTTGCCCGAACCAGGATAAATCTCTGTGTCTTTCTTGCATCACCATCTGGGAGAGGGAACACGCACACAAGTTTACTCGTTGGTGTGACCCCCCGGGGGTAAAACACCGACACAAATTTATAATTCTTGTAGGAAGGCAAAGGGATCAAACATGGTTGTAAACATGATTACTTATTGAATGCTTGGTAGACATAGAGTAAACAGGAATAAACATGATATTCAAGATAGTGGACACACATTGGATCAACCTCAAGGATAAAATAGAAGAGAAATAATAAATAAAGAATAAAGATAAATCTATTTGAGCAGGCATGGGTCACATATAACTATGCATAGAACTGTTAGCGGATCATCTAATTAGCAATAAATAGAGTTAGAACTAAGCCTGAGATGAGGGGAGATCCACCTCAGCTGGATACGCAGCCGATAGAGACTTTACAGAACTCCTATCGGAATACCTGATCGTGGGGGAATGCAAACGATGACAGAGTTGTCACTACCCTGCCACCTACCTCTCTACCCGAAAGATACCCGCACATCCACTAATTCCTGCATACCTAATCACCATGTTCACGTAATTGGAAACAACTCCTAACCCCCATGGACCCCACCCCATTGGAGTGACAGGCTAGGCTAAGAGCAACCATCACAGCACAGTGAACCATCATCCCATTCCTAATTCTAATCCTAATTATACTAATCTAATGAACAATGAAGAACAATGATGAACATATGAAGAACATAGCACAAGAACTAAGAACTAGTTCATATACTATGAACATGATAAGAACACAACCATACTCTAGTTCATATGCATAATCATATAAAGATAAATAGAGTTCGCTCATGGAAGAAGATTGAATATTATTTATACCAAGAAGATCCTTTCTTCCAAGGAGACAAGCTCTCCTTGCTAGCTCTTGCCTTGCTCTACTACTAATCTAGACTAAAGATACAAGTGAGAGGTGTGAGGTAAATTGACTCCAAATGATGTGTGTTGAAAAGGGGGGAGTGCCTCTCTTTTTTAGTGGAAATAGAACAGTTCGTCGCATCTAAATTTGGTAGTAGGTGAAACCGTCCTATGCATGGCGTCATGCAACCACTTGAGAAAGATGGGCCCGGTTTGCCGCCTGTAGGGGTGCGCCCGCACCAGGGTGCGGCCACACCCTGGGTGGGTCCCCCTGGCCACTGCCTTCGTGTGGTCGGTTTGGCTCTGGGCCTGGATCTCTCCCCTGGTTATGATCAGGCCCAGTTCTGCGTTGTTTGGGCCTTTCTATTTTCTTGGTTTGCACATTTCTGAATACGTCTTTTGGTACTTTGCGCTTTCTTCATGGTATTACACATTTCCACTTGTTGCACTATAATTCCTGCAAAATATAATCACTATGGTACAAGTGGAACTTGTTAGTAATAAAATGCATGTGTGTATATAATATGATTGCTTCTTCTCCTTTTGGATCAAGTTGGCAGTTTATGATTGGTCAATAATGACTGCCAACACTCCCTAGAAGGTGTAGCATCGGGTTCTATGGGTATGCGATGAGTGCAGAGAGCGGGACTAATTCTTTTAAAGTCTTGGAGGGAGTATCCTAAGACAGAGCGGTATTTCTCTAATACGGTGATAAGTCTAGCGGCCTCCTCCTCAGAGAGCTGATCGCTAATGATGACAGGGCTATCCCTATCGCTGTTAAGGAAGACATACTTAAGCCTAGGGAGAAGTGGCTTAAGTTCTATGGAGGGCTTAGGTGGTGGCTCAGATTCATCTAGCTCTAGTGGTTCATCTAGTTCTGTTTCTAGCACTTCGATGTAATCCTTAGCTTCCTCCTCTAGATTAGGCTGTGATGCCTCTAGATGAGTGGCGGCGATCACCTCCTCTATCGGGTCAGTTTTGAGATTTGGCTCGATTTTGGCATTAATCGAGCCGACATAGGGAATGGACAGGTTTAGGTTCTTCCCTAACTGACCCTTGAGGTGCCCTCTATGAAATCCATCAATGAATCTCATAAGCGGGTGCCCAATTAATAGGTCGATGTCCTCTACATCAAAGATGTAGAAATTCAAGAGGACATGGACCTTGCTAATGACAACAGACATGTTCTGTGCAAGGCCGCAGCTCTCAACCAATTCTCTAGATGGTAACTTGAGAAACTTTTCGGTCAGAACTAACGGTTCCTCACCTAGGAGTGTTAATGTTAAATTCTTAGACATTACAGATGCTCCTACAGCAGGGTCATAAAGAGAATCCATGGGAGTCCTGCTTATGAGACAACGAATGGTTGTGAAACAGGAGAGAAGCCTGATAACATCAGACGACGCTTCTGACTCCTTCAGCCATTCGCTGCTCATAATGATCATGAGCTCCTGAGCAGTTGCTTTTAGGTAGCAATCCTCTAAGCGAGAAGATACTTGCTCTTTTGGAGTGTTGTGGTTTCTCTTTTGCACAGGTTATTTCGAGATGTTGCCATAATCGGTGAAAAGATCCATCTCGATGTTAAGAGGATACTCCAAGGTATGAATCACTTCTTCCCTTGGAGGTGTTTGGGATTGTGGTTTAGGCTCAACAGCTTGTGATGTGGCTACTGTAGCGTCAGTTGATGAGGTTTCATCCCTAGGGGCTTGGTCTTCCTCAGGGGCATCACTGTGGTCATTAGTGTAGGGGGTGTTGTCTAGTATGGTTGCTAGGACCACCCTACCTTCACTAATGGGTAAATGAAGGAATGATCCCTTCGAGGCTAGATCAAGGAATTATGTGGAACTTTGCCTAAGACCGAGATAGAAATGATGTATTGGCGTTGGCTTGGTTATGGCTAAGTTTGGGCCTGAGGATGCTAAGTCTGTGATTCACGCCCAAGCCGCACCTAGAGATTCCTTCTCTTCTTGCTTGAAGTTTAGGATCTCTCTATGGAGACGAGCCACACGGGAAATTGGGAAGTAGGTAATAGCAGCTTCTCCCATTCTCTGTCTACACTACCTACATAGCGACAGTACCATCGTCTGGCTTTTCCTATCAAAGAGAAAGGGAAGAGCTTCCACTTAAGGGTAACTCACCTCATCCCTTGGATATGAATGCACGAGCAAAGCTGCTCGAAATCACGTAGGTGGGTATAGGGATTTTCATCTCCTCCTGAAAAGGGATTCTCCTGAACCATCGCTATGAGACTTGGGCGAAGCTCATAACGAATGGCCAAAATGGCCTAAGAACTAGGTAGCTCCAGCTCAACGCCCGATGGAGCAGCGTAGTCAAAGAGGGTTGTTTGATCCATGGGATAGGTAAAGGTTCTAATCAAACAAGGATAACTTGACGACTTTAAGTCTAGTTAACCAGCTACCGCTCCCCGGCAACAGCGCCAGGAATGCTTGTTGACTCTTCTTAGCGTCACTACCTAGGATTGTCTGTCCTTGGCACAACACTAGAAATGCTTGTGTCACACCAGAAGTGGCAAACGGTTTTACCGCCAGCGGACGGTGGTCAATGCAACACTTCACCAGGAGTATTCGAGGTATCATATTTTCCACGGGGAATGGGAAGTGGATTAACTAGACCAATTGAATCGTCGGATGATGATCAAAGGGTTTAGGATTGGGTGGAGAGGTATTTCTAGTATTTGGCTTCTAGCTAAGCTATCCTAAGTATACCAAGAGTTAACTCTCTTTCTACTATGGCTAATAGGTGAAAAGGGTGTGGCGAAATAGTTCCCTAGGAAGCTACCATACAGGCCAACTATTATTTGCAACTTGCCTAACAACACACTGAAGAGAACTCCTAATGTCACTACAAGAAATCTGATTATTTATGACAGAATACCTCATGACGGTGGCTGGTTTTGTCATATAATGTACTTTTTTATGACGGGAAAAATTTGTGTCGTCACAAGTAGAGGAGAGGCCATTTGTTAGTGACGACCTGGTTTTTGTTGTCACATAAAGTCATCAAATATTGTCACAATTGTCCGGCCCCGTGAGACGATTGATAGTTCAGTTTTTGGTGACGCTGGGGCCTGTCTTTTTATGACTGTTTAGCGTTGTCATGTGTTTGTAATTCAATAATTGAGGCCAAACCCCCTTGCTGGTGGACCCAAGCATTGACCAATTGTGATATTTTGTGATATGCGTGCACTTGGCATGAACCGTGGGCATTTCATTTCCGATATTCAATAACAAGATAATGTACAAATATTTGAGATTAGATTAAAAAAAGTGCAGTTGAAGCCAGATCCTTAAAGGGTACCACACATAGTTTCATCACCACATCCCCACATCAATATAATACATATATATATATATATATATATATATATATATATATATATATATATATATATATATATATATGCATAGTGCAGTTCAAGCCATAACCTTAAAGGGTAACATACCACCCATGGTTTCATCCTAGATTAACTATGCCCACTTGGGCTAACAAAAGTCCATCAGTGGCATACCACTTGGGCTAACAAAAGTCAATCATCGGTCACATCATTAATTAGTTCACAAAAGTCATCAGTGCCACAGCTAGCTAGGTAACATCCATCACTTTGCCTTCTTGTGCGGTTCGTCCACCTTCTTCTTCTTGATGTCGTCCTTGACCAGTTGAGTGAGGTCATCAACCTTCCAAGTGAGAGCAGTAATGCTCTGCTTCAGGGGTCGGGTCACACATTCCATGGCGCTTATGAGCGCTGGTTGAGTCATCACAAAGCTGCTAACATGGTACTACAAATGGACAAGATGAACATGTTATAGTACTGTGCTGAAAACAACAACAAATACATAAGTGCTGCAAATGTGTGTTAATAGGACTGCAGGTAGCAATTAACTATATTTTAGTTCACATACACATGGCAAAGACAGGTTGTGAATCACATGACAAATGGTCACAATTTGTAATTAATTCAAAACAAAACATAGGTTGTGAATCACATGGCAAAGACAATCATATTAATATTGCAATAGTCAGCAAGGTGTGCTAAACAAAATCTTGTCTAGTTAGCAATATAACACAATTGGTCAATGTAATATGAAATGACAGCAAGGTTTGCATCATCATAATCTTGCACATGGCCTATATGAAATGACATCAGATTCCTAACATGTCATAGTAATGTACTAAACAAAATAACAAGGTGTGCATCATCATAATCTTAGACATGGCCTAATAACACACTAGGTGTGCTAAACAAAATTAAGAACAATGCCACGAGCTATACCCTAATTAGTTAGAGAAAATTGTACCTCATCGCTGGAGGAGGGCAGGCTGGATCTGGAGGTGGGCAGGCTGGAGCTGGAGGTGTTGCCATCACATTCACCGCAACATGTGTGCCCCCCGTGCACATAGAACTTACAGAACTGGCTCTCTCCTTCATAGCAGTTACGGCAGAGCTCTTTCACGGAGTCATTCTCTACCGAGGAAGAAGGAGAGGGGGCCAAGAAGGCCGCCGCCGCCGCCGCGGCCTTCTTCTTGGTTGCCGGCGTGGACTGCTTCTTCATTGGCACGGCCTTCATCTTGGCGGCCGCGTCCTTCTTCTTGTCTACCGCCATGCCCCCCGCCGTGGCCGCCTTCTTGCCTGCCGCCATCTTCTTGACCGACGACGCGGCCGCCTTCCTGCCCGACGCAGCGACCGCCTTCTTGTCTCTGGTTCGAGCCCCGTTGGTGGGCATTTTTTTGGGTTTTGATGATTTAACGTTGGATTGCCTTTTTATATTTATAAATTAAGTGCATGACTCCAACAAACCCTCTATTCCAGTGCAATGGTTAAGGCACAACTGTATGAAGCCCGTGGTCTACGGTTCGAGCCCCATCGGGGCCTTTTTTTGGTAAATTTTTTTATGCTTTTTTTCCTACTGTTTTATTCCTCCTGTTGCTCTGTACTTATCCCCACTCCTCTTCCCGTTGCTCTGTACTCTGCTCACTCATCTCTTCCCCAGCACATCGCCCATACTCCTCTTTCTCCAGCACATCGCCGGCGGTGAGGGCGGCGAGCACTTGCGCAGGTGGGGCTCGAAGCTTAGCTAGGTAGACAGTGGCAGCTCCCCCTCCCCGGCAGCTCCCCCTCCCCCCCAAGGTTCGGCGCGGCGGCTGTACCCTAGCTGGGAGGTGCAGCACGTCGACCGGCCGGCGGAGCAGGCATCGATCTCTGGGTACCACCACGCTCCAGCTCCCCAGGTGCTCATCTCTGGGTCCTATGCTGCTGCCCTCTGGCAATGGCGCCCTCATCCCTCCCCTCCCCTCCCCTCCCCTCCCCTCCCCCCTCTGGCAATGGCGCCCTCATTCCTCCCTGTTTCTCTTGGTCATGAAATGTGCATGTCTTTGTAATTAAGGTATAAATATTGTCCTTGCTCTGCAATGACAGGGGTCTAAGCCCTTTTACTCAAAAAATAGTAGTTGTTCTTGTATTTAATTTACCTGAGCTCAAGTCCAAGCTAGTGGTGCTGCATGTTGTAGCTATTTTAAGCTTATTTCCAATGTTTGTCGATGAACTAATGAGCCCATGTCTCTCAATCAGGCGTCATGTCGCAGGTGTCGTCATGTACTGCTCGCACTCGGCGGCCATCACCACCTGACATGTGTGGAACTGTCGATCCAGAGGCGCCGATCGATGAAGTGTCGAAGTTGCCATTGATAAAGTGCCCTGAATGTAAGGATAGGAGGGTGTTTCCTAACACTACCATGAAATCTGAGGTTAACCGTGGAAAAAGATACTTCAAGTGTTCTAGGCAAAGCTATGTGAGTGTTGTTGGCTGTGATAGTTTTTTTGGACCCCAATTTTCAATCTTCATTGAGCAAATTTAATTGATTTGCAATGTGGTGCAGGGGAGATGTTCTAGCTATTGGTTTGAGGAAGATTATGTGGTCTATCTAGAGCACAATGGATATATACGACCAGCAGCGAGGACGATAGAAGTTGCCGAGGATGTAGGCAAGATTGAAAGCATAGCCCAAAACCTGAACAAGCTGAATGAAGTGCTAGTGAAGAACAAGGATGGCATGGCAAGCTTCATTTGTCTAGTCTGTGGATGTGTGAATGTAACATTGTTTCTACTGTTGGCCATTTTGGTTGTAGCTATATTGTTCAAGTAGGCAAGGCTAATGAAGAGAATGATGTACTGGAACCTATTATGCTAGATTTGGCTATAATATATGTAGTTGTACGGTTGAAGAAGAACATGCTAGATTATGCATGTATTTGGATTTGGTATGAAATATTGGCCTCTGTGCTCTTGGAAATCTCTTGAGAGCTTGAATATGTAACATGTGCCTTTGTCATGTATGTGGCCTATTTTGGGTGAAATTTTGGCAGTGTATATGCAAGCAGCTTATAGCACATATATATTATGACAAAATGTGCACTTTCCATGACAACCTTTTATGGTCATAAAAACAATTTTATACACAATATGAGATTCATTTAGGCATTACATGACAATGCAATGGTCCTAAAAACTTCCACCATGAATTCTGGGGAACAATATGGCTTCAATTTAACTTCCATCATAAATCAATCATCCAATGAAACAGAACCATTGTATACAAGGTCTTACAAATAGATACAGAGATGGAAAATGTTAGTCATCATCAATGTCTTCTCCTGAAGTATTTCCTTCATCTGGACTATGGTACTCAAGGAAGGTTTCATCTTCATCTTCGTCTTCACAGTCTCTTTCATCACCTAGGGTTGTATGTTGACCTCGACGGATGCTCTCAACAAGTTCTCTACTAATAGGGCTCCCTGGTTCATTTTCCATGTGCAACAAGTCCATATCAGGATAAATGTCTCCCACTGTACCATCTCTTGTCGAAGTGTTCTCCTCTTGGTATGCCTCTTGACCTCTTATCTGTGCTTGTTCATGGACCGGTTGGTTTGTGTCAAACTCTTCAACATCAAATATATGTCGGTGGCCAAATTCTTGTACCACTCGCCAACATGGACCTAACTTTGTATCTTCCAAGAAAAATACTTGTGCAGCATCTGTTGCTATAATGAAAGGATCACACTTATACCATCGGCCTTGGATGTTAATGCTCTTGAAGTAACCATCATCTTTCATCTGGTAAGTCCTTCCCTCAAGGTTGTACCATTCACATCGTAACAAGATTACAGTCCTACGTCCATTCATGTTCTTGCTGTAACTTAATTCAATAATGTCTATGATTGTCCCATAGAAGTCAATTGTGTCATCACCATGAGTACCAACAGCTTTGATGGTAGAGTTTTGTGTCTTCCTGTGTTGGTCACGAGCCATAGTGTGGTACCGTACCCCATTGATTATACAAGATGTGTATGAACGCACACGCTTATCCGGCCGACAAGCAAGTGAGTAAAGGTCTTCATGAACAACTGTTGTGCCTTCATATTTTAATCTGGTAATCTGCAACATGCAAACATATAGAATTAGTCATTTTGAAAATGTATAGTATCATTAATTATTAGGTCATGTTGTATAAGGTACACACATGTTTCTCGAACCATGATGCAAACTGTGTTGACATAACTTTTTCAACATCGTTGACCTCTTGTTGTGCCAATTGTTCCTTATACATGCTGCATATAAATAAATTGTTTAGATCTTTGTGACTATAATTTTGAAAAAAGGAATCTACAATGAAATGACAACAATCACTCACTCTTTGTATTCATCAACCTCTTCGCAGTTATTTAAAACAAACCAAACCATGGAGTCATAGTCTTTATCTTCGTAATGAAGTTTTGCACCACCCAACAGGTTAATACCATGACCAAAAATAGAGTAACCAGTGTTTGACATGTCATTTTGGTCATCTAAATTTCTTTCAGGCCTAGTGAACCTAGATATGATGTCACTGAAATATTTTGAGCATTGGATCATACACTCATATGCAGTGTATGCCTCTGCAATAGATCCTTCCGGTCTTGCTTGATTGTGAACGAAACGCTTGAAGAATCCCAATCTTCTCTCAATTGGATACATCCATCCATAGTGCACTGGTCCCCTAAGGAGTGCCTCATCAGGTAAGTGTACTGCTAGATGAACCATAACATCAAAGAAAGCAGGAGGATAAATTTTCTCCAACTTGCAAAGGATAAGTACAATATCTTCTTTCATCTGGTGGAGTGCATCAACCATTAGAGTTTTTTAGCAAAGTTGTCTAAAAAACCTACCCAATTCAGCAATGACTTCATACACGTCTTTCCGCACCAAACCACGAAGGCCAGCTGGTAAAATGCGCTGCAACAGTATATGACAGTCATGTGTTTTCAACCCATGCATGGATCCTGCTCCCTTCATATTGACACATCTTGATATATTGGAAGCATATCCATCTGGAAACTGAACATTGCTCACAAACTCCAAAAACTTCTTCTTTGCTTCTGGAGTTAGAACATAACAAGCTTTTGGTTTAGATGCCGGCCTACCACTGTCATCTAACAAATGCAGCTCTTTTCTTATACCTCTGTCTTCCAAGTCTAGCCTAGCAGCCACTGTGTCTTTTGTCTTGTTTGGAATATTAAGTAGAGTTGACAAAATGTTGTCACATATGTTTTTCTCTATGTGCATAACATCAAGGTTGTACTGTAGCTTCAGTTTTGACCAGTATGGTAAATCATACAAGCTAACCTTCAGATGCCATACCGGTTCATCTACAGTACGCTTTCGTTTTCTTGATTGTGGCCCATCTGGATTCTTGCCGGGAACATAGCAAACTTGATCCAACCTTTCCATAACCTCATCTGCACTAAATTTCCTTGGCTGCTCTCTGGTTTCATGGTGGCCATCAAAAGATTTGTTTCTCCTCCATGGATGGTCAATAGGGAGAAAACGTCTGTGGCCTATGAAACCAATTTTGTTTCTGAGACATTCAGAGCATGGATTCTCATCATAGTACACACAAGCGAAGTAACCCTTAGTGGTTCTGCCTGACATGGTGCCTAATGCAGGGTAGTCATTGATTCTCCACAGAATCGCTGCACGTAGGCTAAAGTTTCTAGCTTCATATGCATCATAAGTGTTTACACCTTTCCAAAGAGTAAGCAAGTCTTCTATCAAAGGCTGCATGAACATATGGAAATCTTTGCCAGGTGATTTTTTGCCTGGAATTAGTAAGGCAAGCATATAATTTGATTGCTCCATACACATCCATGGTGGAAAATTGTATGGTACGACTATAACTGGCCATATGCTATATGAATTGGTCATCTGTCCAAATGGGTTAAATCCATCAGTAGCAATTGCTAACCTCAAACTACGGGGATCATCTGCAAAAGACTTGAAATTATCATCAAATTCTTTCCAAGCTTCCCCATCAGCAGGATGTCTCATTTCATTGTGAATTGGTACCCTCTTCTCCTTGTGCCATCTTGCATATTGTGCCTGCTCCTTTGACATAAAAATCCTTTGAAGGCGTGGAATTATTGGAAAGTACCGAAGCACCTTGTGAGGAACTTTCTTTCTGCACTCCTTGTTTACTTTCCATCTTGTGAATCCGCAAACTGGGCAATGGTCATAGGCTGCATGGTCCTTCCAAAACAAGGCACAATCATACTTGCACACATCAATACAAACATAACCAAAACCAAGCTTCCGAAGCAAAGATTTCATTTCATTATAGGACTTAGGAATGCCAGGCACATTCTTCAAAGAAGACGAAAGCAGATCAAGGAATGCATCGAACCCAGATGTTGTGATTCGATTGTACACTTTTATATGAAGCAGTTTAATAATGAAAGTTAGCCTAGACTCCTCAGTGCATCCTGATAAAGTTCTCGCTTTGCCTCTTCCATGATTTCCTTATATAAGTTACCACCGAAACCATGGCTTGCTGCGGTGTGTAAATCTTGAATCAACCCTTGAACTCCTCGTGCACTATCATCTCTGACATCTCCAGCTTGTACTTCCTCTTCAATAGTTGTCTGCTCATTTGCATCCCACGGCATGTTTTCCGGTACAACAGCTAGGTCTCCATCAGCATCTAGTTCAACAGCATTAGCTTCCTCTCCATGGTGAATCCAACAAGTATAGCACCTAGACATACCATTGATTTCAATATCCTCCTGTACCTCATCTTGTGTTTTCTCTCTTTAGTTCAAGCATTTTCGGCATGGGCACTTGATCTTCTCATCTTCACTAAATCTAGTTCTGACATGTTCCATGAATTCTTCAACACTAGCCAAAAAGGCCGGCGAAAATGGTTCACTGTTAAAAATCCAGCTTCTTCTATCCATCCGGACCTGGGTGCATGGTTCAAATTCATGTTACGAATCAATCTTCCATCCTTCAACTCAAATAAATGTGAATACATGTAATAGTTGACTGAACTCACCTTGTTTGAGTGCTCGGCACAGCTACTGGTGGGGAGGCAGGAAGAGGCAGGAGGTGGGTGGGTCAGCGAGGCAGCAACACAGGGTCGTCGGCGAGGTACCAGCACTGGGTCACCGGCGCGTGACCAGCTGGGGTGGCCAAGTAGACTCCAAGAAGGAGCCTAGGACTCCGCGGCTGCTACTGGGCTTCTGCGGCCAGGGAGCATCCGGGTCGCCGGCCAGGCTGCATCTGGGGGCTACTAGCCGAGCTCAGCTAGTAGCCCAGCTGGGAGCATGGCGAGGAAGGAGGGCCAGGAGAGGGGAGGGAGCCGGGACGCCGGCCAGGATGCATCTGGGGTTGGGCGGCCAGCGTGAGTAGCTCCTACTGGGGAGCACGCCGAGGGTGTGAAGGCCAGAGTGAGCTGAGGCGCTGAGCACTCTGTTTGCTATCCCGTATCCATAAGAAGCTATGTGTAAATGACATGTGGGTCCATCTGAGTCACTGACATGTGGGTCCAGCATGTTCATTCTACTTGCTAACTCAGGGTTGCAAACATCAATTTCATCTTTTAATCTATGGCAAAAACTTGTAAAAAGTATTTCTGCCAATTGCTAACTCCGAATGTAATGGGATTTTTTTCTAAAAATTTGTTAATTCATGATGTATCGAGTAATTGAATTGGTTTTTGCAACATTTACATGTCTACATGATTGATCAATAAAAAATGTGAAGTCAAGGTTAAGTACCACTTTAGACCACATTTTCAACCTCCATATGATTTATAATTCAAAAGTCATAAACACGAAAGTTGAAGAACTCATCATAACCTAAATAAGTTATGTTGACCCTCTACTAATCCGAGAAAGTGGTGGCAAAGTACTTCATAAACTATACATTCCCTCTTATGGTTTCATGAACTATAAGTGAGATATGTAGTTTTTGTGAATAAAGTTGCTAACGAATTGTCGGATGACCAAATGCACTAAATAAGAAGTATGCATATTGATGAGATGTGCAACATTTGTGTTCATCACTTTGTAATATGAAATTATCTACTAGCCCAAAATTGTGCTACTAGTGATAAATTACTTAAATTCAAAAGAAAGACTACCAAAACAAATTCAGTTCATAATATAACCAAAACACCATTTATTCATCTTGATGCATGGCACTTTTTTGTTTCATATATTTTATCCATAATCAACTATTTATTATCCCAAAACTGCATTTGAATGCATAATACTATTAAAAGGGTCAATGACAAGTGGACCCACTGGGCCAGGACCAAAGAAAGCCCAACGCAGGCTCTTCCACTGACAAATCGGTCCCAGGGTGCCAGTAATTTTCGCCAGACCCGCACCGCCAACTCTCCCGCCCTCAAGCTCTCACCGACATCTGGGACCCACCATGCCTCCCGCTCAAGCATCCCCCAAAACCTAAACACCTTATCCTCTTCCCCGGTCAGTCAAAGGGGAAAAATTCCCAATCTGCTCCCCTCACTCGCCACTCGTCGCCACCGCACCAACCACGCACCGCCGCCATTGCTCCCACCACGCACCGCCGCCACCGCTCCCACCACGCGCCGCCGCCACCGCTCCCACCACGTGCCGCCGCCACCGCTCCCACCACGCACCGCCGCCACTGCACCAACCACGCACCACCGCCACCGCTCCCACCACGCGCCGCCACCTGAGTACCCACCATGTGCCGCCTCCACTTAACCAGACCACGCTCCGCCGGCACTGCATCCCACCAAGCGCCGCCGCCACCACACCCATCACGCTCCGCCGCCACTGAATCCCACCGTGCCACCGAGCATGGGCTCCTCCTCCTTCCCTGCAACTTAGCGAAGACAAGCTCAGACGACACCGGATCTGCAATGACACTGGGGGCCCGAGCTAGACCCTCACGCCGTCGGGATCCCGGACACTGTCATCGCCGTCGCAACGCAGGACACGGCCGGACTGGGCTAGGCTGGGCGGCCGGACTAGCTTTCTTCCTCGATCCCTCTTCCAGCGAGCTAAGACTTGGCTAGGCTTTCTTCCACCTCTACTTAGTGAGCCCGACCGCTTCGTCTACCGCCAGCCACCGGCGGTGCTCTGCATCCTCCTCCACCCAAGGTATCGCACCCACCATCCTGCATTCTCGTATTCTAAGATCACAAAGTAATCTTGTATTGGAATTTTGTACTGGAACAAGACTGCGTGAGCACATGTGCTCTGTGATTATAGACTATTAGTTTCTGACCGAGTTTCTGAGTTTGTGTCATAGACTGAGTTGCAATGTGATTCAATAAGTAGGAGTATATTACTCAATGCAATTGGTTATGACTTATGAAATGAATTGATAGAACTTAACATTTGGGAGAAATATTTACTTGCACATTTATTATCCAATGGTTAAGCATTCAGCTCTGCCTGTTGTTGCTTGTAACATTTAGTTTTTATTATGCTTTGTCATTACTGATTTGATAGTTTTCCTTTATCTCCTTTACTGAAACTGAATCCAGTTTCTACTATTTCTGCGTTTCTTCATTAATTCTTAGAAGCAATGAGAAAAACCGAGTATGAGCTCAAAAGGGATGAGAACATAAGGGAAATTCAAGATGTTTTTAACTCTTTGGGTATTCTACTAAAAAAAAGGAAGTTAGCAATGCTATTCCAAATAAGGAAAAGGGCAAAAAGAAGACAGTAGAGTCTGACAAACGAGATTCTGACACTGATTATGATCCTTCCTCTGATATTGATAACCAATCTGACAGTGACAATGACAGTGCTGATGACCTCATAAATCAGGTCAATACTGAGGTGAGAGGCAGTACTAGGCCAACTAACAAGTTTCTGGATTATCTAATTTTAACATGTACTTAATTGACGCCTTTTGCTACATATACTTGACTTAATATGATTCATTTTTTGTTGGCAGATAAGACCAATGGTTCCAGGAACTAAATCTCAGAAGAAGCAAAAGGGGCCAACAATGGTTGCTGCCAACCTACAGCTTCCTCGCACGCCAACAAGGTTCACTAGGCAAAGTGCAGCCATGCCTTCGCCTGGAGGACGTCCACCACCTAGAGAGAGACTACCCTTACCTCCTAAGGCCATTTCAAAAGTCAACCCTAAAACCATTTCAACCTCTGTCCAAATGCAAGTTTCTGTCAGTAAAACCAATAGCCAGACCACACAAACTACCAACACAGTACCTACTACTCCAACAATAAACAAAAATCCATCCATGTCTGCCCCTATTCCAAACATAGTGCCTAGTCCTACAATGCCTAGTCCTACGAAATACACCAGGAAAACTGCAGCCATGTCTACGTCTGGTGCAAACCCAAATCCTAGTCCTCCTAGAATCACAAGGACCAGTGCAGCCATGTCTATGCGTGCTACTCCTAGTCCTAGACCCACTGGTACCCTATCTCAGCAGCCTACTCCCACAACTAGTGTTAACCAAGTTGGTGCTACAGACACATCACCTGGTGGACTGAGCTCTAGGCAAAGCAACGACATCAATGAGTCAGCTGAGCAACTTGATCCTCAACTTGATGCTGCTGACTTTGAGGTTCAAACTGATGATCCAGAACAAGTTGATGCTAGTGTTCCAGGTAATGAATACAAGTTTCCAAGCATTAGTTTTGTGCAATAACTAAATACATTTGTTACATATATAATAACACAACTTGCTTATTATTAACCAATGTAGCACGCCGAAGGGAAGTCCGCAAGAAAACCATGGGTCATGGCTTAGAGAAGATGATAAGTAGAGGAAGGAAGCTGACTATCCAAGTGGCTGAAGGGAAGAAAAGACTTGATGTTCCACTACAAGCAGCGAAGTTGGCATCAGAAACTGGTGTTGCCCTTCGAGACAACATGCCGATCTATCCATCTTGGAAGCTTTATGAAGATGAGGCGGGACAGGCAGAAGTAACAAAAGTGCTTGAGAAAGTGGCGGTTAGACAGCTATTTATCCACTGCAATACTATCTTGCATTACTATACTGCCATGCAAACTGTGTGTATAATAAATTATTTCTATGGCTGCAGTCAAGATTGGATGTGGATGTTAAAAATGAGGGACCAAGCAAAGAGGCATGCACTGATATCATCAAGAGGGGAATAAGGCAGACGAGGTACCACCTCAAAAGGAAGTACTTCGACGAGTCAATGACAAGAGAACAAATTTTGGCCAAAGGACCTCCACCAAAAATGAAAGAAGAGGAATGGATCCACCTGGTAGATTACTGGTGTGATCCAAAGAGTCAGGTCCATGCCCTGCATCATCTGCTTTTTTATTATGTAATGCAGACTCTCCATGCCAATTAAAACTAACTATTGCATTTGTGGTTCAGGAGAAAAGTGCTAAGAATAGAGTGAACCGTGCCCAAGTGCAGCTTCACCAAAGGACTGGATCTAGGTCCTATGTTGCCCATCGCTACAGCCTGGTAAGGACATTATTGATTTCAGTGTACAACACTTATATGGTATAATGTAAAATGATAATGGTTTGCCTGATGTTTGGCTACATCCTTTTCTTACTATGCAATGCAAACTATAAGTAGATATGTGCTTCCCTGTTCTGTACAAAGTTGTATTTATGTATTTGACCATGTGATTGGTTTCTGTCAAGTTAGCACATGCTAACTGATTTCTTAGAATTGTCACCATGTGATTTGTTTCTGTTTAGTTAGAACATCTAACTGATTTATGTATTTGACCATGTGATTGGTTTCTGTCAAGTTAGCACATGCTAACTGATTTCTTAGAATTGTCACCATGTGATTTGTTTCTGTTAAGTTAGAACATCTAACTGATTTCTTTGAATATATAAAGTTCAGTACAACCTATAACTGTGTCTTGTGATTTAAGTATAATAATTAGCATCTTGGTCTAGACATGTACCAATAATTTATGGAAAATACCTCTACTCAATCAATGTCCATCCCTCTCTTAACCTTCAGGGATTGCATTGCAATCCCACTTTTTTACATGCTGCAGAGGCCGAAGTACAACAACATGGAACCAGATGTTGTTGATTTCTTTGGTGAATGTATGACTAGTCCCAAAAATGGCCGTACTCCTCTTGCCAATGAAATTTATGTAAGTTATAAAGGAGCTTTGCATACACCAATGTATGACTGATGTATGGGCTTGTTAATAAGTGCATTACTTTTATGTAGGAACAAATACTGGCAGAAAAGGCAACAGAACCAGAAGAAGGAGAAGCAGAAAAGTCTCCCACCAAGATTGTTGCTGAAAGTCTCAGCCAGATAAGCCGTTCATCAACCTTTCTTCCTAACATTGGTATCCCACGGCAGTCAAAGAATGCCAAATCAACATCATCACAAGCACTCATGCAAGCTAGGTTTGAGGCAACACTCCAAGCTGAAAGAGAGGAAGCTGCTAGGAAGCAGGATGAGTTGCAAGCACAGCTTGAAGCTCAACAGGCTGCACTTCAAGAAAACTAGAGTTTGTTGCGCCAGACCCAAGAGGAAGTGAAGGTGATGAATACCAAGTTTGAAGAGACTAATGAACTGCTGCGAGCTGTCCTAAATCTTCAGAAAAGATGAGGTAGGTATGAACCAGTACTAAGGATGAGACTTTCTGTCTATGTTACAATTTGGTTGCAACTGTCAGTACTCTGTTGTCTGTTCTATGATCTGCTTGTGTGTTGGAACAATTGTGCTCCAAGTATGTTGTTGGAGCCTGGAAGTTATGTGTGTTGGAACAAGTGTGCTCCAACTATGTTGTTGGAGCCTGGACCTTATGTGTATGCATGATGTGTGAACTCTGTGGATGAGGACTTCAGTGTATTGTGAGTTATATGTGAATTATGCCTTTCTGATCTATTACTATGAGTGATTCAGCTGATGTATATATATATATGTGAATGAAGCTATTGTGATGTATGATGAGAGATCAGTGTGTTGTCACTGAATATGCATGTAAGTGTCGTCTACAATTAGAAGCTTACTTGTGACGGCATATAGCCGTCTTAAAATTGGTCTCCCTATCAAATGAAATAAGACAAAAAGACAATGTCACAAAATAATCAAAACTATAAATGACAGTGCCACGGTGTCACAAAACATCCTCTAAGTCGTGCTACCATCGAACCATTTCTGACGATTAATTTATTATGTGACGCGTTGACTAACCCATACGTGACAGAAACACACGTCATTAAATGTAATAATATGTGACGCCAAAAGTAGCCTGTCATAAAAGGTCCCCACATTATGTGACGATGTTTCGTAAAATCGTCACGAGGTACATTATGTGACGGTCGTTATATGACGACTCGCGTGACGCGTGGGTTTTCGTCATACCGTGCTTTTTATGACCAAATGTGCACTTACCATGACAATTTTCATTGGTCATACAAACCCCGATTTCTTGTAGTGTGTCCAGTAGAGGCATGTCATGCTTTGCTGCCGGTGTTCTTCAGGTGCGACAAGAAGTCCACAAGGGCAGACTTTGTCTAGACACCACGTCTCCACTACTTCTACTACTCTAGACCAACTATAGTTTTGAGCACTTCACACAAGGCAAAGCAATGTGTCAGTAGGCTGGTTGTATACTTAAAATAAACTAAGACAGAAAGTAAATATTGGAAGTACTCAGATGAAAGGCAACTAGAAGGAATACTTACTAGAAGAAAAGCATCTGCTGAGGCGCTCCTCGAAGAAGACTCCCGACAAGCCGGGACTCCTCCTCAGGGAACTCCTCACTCTCTTCCCTCTCTTCTCACACTTAGCTAAGAGTAGCTCTTCCTAAGATACATCATGCTTAACTAGGCTCTCTAAGGGGGTATTTATAGGGGGAGATGGAGTAGGGGCTACTCCAGCGCCACGTCAGCAATCCACGTGACCTCCAGCATGCACCATTGGATAAACCGACCTTGGAACCACCATATGATCAACGGTTGGGGATTTCCATCACATGTTCATCAAGGGGACATCAGTGGGAGTGAACCGACTTTAGGTGGGCCCGCATCATAGGTCGGTCGACCGACCTATTGCTTCCATGTGGGCCCCACCAAGCTTCTAGAAGGTGCTGAGGTCGGTGGGAGTGTGGGAAAGGTTGGAGCCCACCAAATGTGGGTCGGCCGACCTACCCTTGGGGGGGTTGGCCCACCACCTTGCTCCACATGTTGTCCCCATTTGTCATCTTCAATCTTTTGTTGATATGTGGTGGTGTTGGTTCTTGATCATCTTTGCTTCATTTGAGCTTGATCAGGCTTGATTAGTGGTTGTTTGCACCTGCATCCAAATAATGACATGTACATGTGGAACCAAGTGAATTGTACCATGTCACTACTTAGTTGCTTGGTGTTATCCCCAAAACTTAACCATTGTTGACGGTTTTAGTGGTCAAAAATCATAGTCAAAATACCATCAACACCCTTCAGCATCTAACGCAGCAGAAATGACTCGTTTCACTTGCAATTCAAATTCTTTGTGAACCGAGACAAGTTCAACCAATCTTAAGAACAAAGTAGAGCTACCTAGTGCTAAGTTTGACAAGTGAACACCACACGTGAACATTAGATTCACCTAGGTCAAGCTACCCATTTGTACCCCTTTATAGTACAGCCAAAGGAAAAACAAAGTCCTAACGACTAATCTGAACGTCAGCCAACTCCTTTCGACGTACAAAACTAACAGTCCTTAACCTTGTCATCCATCCTTTGGAAACCAAAATGATTTCCATCAATAGGGGGCATGAAAACTATATACTCTAAATTTCTTTTACCATGACCTAACTCACTGATGTTTTTGCAAAACACACGTTAGTCATAATAATTAACGGTTGTCATCAATAATTGAAACCCATTCTAGGGGTCTAGATGCTTTCACATCCCTATAAAACTCTCTCTACTGAAACTCTTGTCATCACTTTTTCATTAATATGCTGCCATGTCAACATAATTAATGTCTATGAAACTTTGATAAATTTTATTGAGACTAGCCTTATCTTACCTTGTTCCCACTTCCAAAAATAACTCGACGACCACTTCTTCCTCGCTAATTATATTGTTATCCAGATGAGCTCTGTTGTTATAAATTAACTACACTCCTTTAAATAAGATTTAAGTAAGATTATCCGTAAGCGCACAAATATCGTACCAATGTCACATTTTACCCGGGGGGTTTTAAATATTGTATCCACAGGGAAGGTCTATATGTAGGACTTATAACTATAATTTATACTATTGATGTGAACGGTAACCAATAACTAGAATCCTACTCTTAATAGGGATAAGTCAATTGATAAAAGATATGAGATAAATAATGATCAGTCATCATAAATAGATAAATATTAGAGCTCTTCTTGTCAAAGTAATAGCTAGCCATTGGATAAACTCAGGAAGAAATACTAGGGTAATTCTATAACTACATCAATGAATAACTCTAATTAGTGTAATTATATCTAGAAATCAATGTTAAGTCAACCTTATATCATAATCACATGCAAAGAGGCATCAACTAATGAGGGTTTTAAGATGCAATTGTCACCTCCTTCGCGACCGCGCCCAAGCTAGTCCTATGTACAGGGGGACTATACAGGAACCAACGTAGCTGTCACCTACGTGGACTACCACACGACCCGGCACATCAGGGTGCCCTCACAGATAAACAAGATATCTAGACACCACGTCTACATATTGTCTACCATCTACCCACCCATGGATAGGGTAAACGCTATATGAGCAATTACATGGATTCAATAAGATCAAACCAACTATCGTAGACATATAATTAAAGTAGACAATGACTATTGCAATTAAGAATATATAAGAGATTAAGAACAATGTTGCCTGAATCATAATATAGAATACAATAAGAGAAAGGTATTAGAGCTATACCGAACTCTGTGCTCCATACAGACGCCAGGGCTCCTGATCCCGCTGAAGAACCGGAACTCTTCTACTTCTAATCTAACTAGGCTAAAACTATGAACTAGAGAGGCTCTGATGAACTAGAGAAGGCTCTTGATGAATGGATCTCCAAATGACTTTGATGCCTCCAGGGAGGGGGGTCTGCCCATCTATTTATAGCCTAGTGGGATCAACGTGCACCATAGGATCCAACTGACTTAACCAAGGGCCAAGATGACTCCTCAGAGGCGGTGGAGGAAGCTTCTAGAAGGGGGGCCAAAACCCTAATAGGGCAGTGCCAATCGGCACCGTGGTGGGGCCGGCCAGCCCCACCTGGTGGCCTCTGGCCCCTGGTTTCTTCTGGTGTCTTGCACAGTCTTCCTCCGTCCCGTTCATGATATTTTTCATGATAGATAAGTTTCATGTTTATTTTGCACTTGAATCCCTCTTTTCAACTTTTCTAGAATTCACCCTAGAAAATATAAAATATACAAAACTTGTGGAAATTGTCAGTTTAAACCCTAGACTAGTGTGTTTTCATGTTCTCCTTTGGGTTTAAAGTTCTATAAAGTTGACGTTATCGACCGTCAACAATTCCCCCAAGCTTACCTTTTGCCAGTGCCTTGGCAAACCAAGCCTAAGCAGTATATGTATTTGGATCAAGAGTTGCTACAATGTTTTTATTATTTCCAAGTACAAATGCTCTCAAACAAAGATTCTCCTCCGGATTAGTTAATAATTGCTCTAATCTTCAAACTTACCTATTTTACCTTAACCATGGGGCTTTACAGGTTTTGCATGGGTCTTGGGCAATCAGAAGATAGAACAATCAGGTCAAGCACTATGTCTCAAATTCTTTGCAGAACCATTATTTTGGAGTTTTATAAGTTTTCAGAATAAAACTCAGAGCTTAATTGTATGACACCCTCAAGTCTCTCCATATGTGGTATTTATAGTTCTCTCTTGAGGCATTAATGATGTTATGCCTCCTATTGCTAAAGGTATATATATGGTAGAGCTTATAGGAGTGCCAATAACAAGGATAGGCATACTTGCAATGCATGGCATACAATCAAACCAAGATGTGCATGTGTATGGAATATGGTGGATAGGTGCTTCTGTGGTATTTGTGGCTAATTTCTATTTCTACTTTTGCTCCTTGAAGATAAATCTCTCTTTCGATCTTGGAACTTTTCGTGGGAAAAACATGGGCAATCTTTATTAATATTATTTATTTTGTTTATTTATTTTTTATTTTTTTTATTTAGGGAAGCGGGCATCTACTACCCATTGTTTTAATTACTAGGACACTTGTCCATCTTTTACTCCCTTTTTTTTCTTTTATATTTTTGCATAGCCACATGTTTCCTTTGAATACAATAAATGATCAGAGAGGTAATAATAAGAACTTAGAGCATTTATGATGGGCTTTATCCTATGGGTATGGTTTATGTTGGTGTTTGATTGGTGAACATAGAATGGAAATGATTGCGATTACTCCTCGTGTGGGAATAATGCATATGTGAACTGAAGTGTGTACGTGATCTTAGTTTTAAAAGCATGACAAGACTCTCATAAGTTATACTACAAAGGTTGACCGGACTCAATGCAAAGCAAGCAGCATAAATGTCAAAAGTTTTCGTAACTCTAAATGTATATTATATATGCCTTTGGTAGGAATTCAATCATACAAGAGCTCATCATGTAAATTTCAGGTTTTCCAAATAAATCTCTAGAACTTAGTAATGCTAGGAATAAGATAAATAGCAGCTCAGACTTTCAGTGATCATATCAACCAACTACCTAGACTTAGCTCAAACTTATGCCTCCATAAGTTGCAGGTTCAGAGTAAACCTTCAAATTAAAACAGTTATATCCAAGACTTGAGAGAATCTACTGTTGGAATCTAGGTACTTGTAAAGAATTATAATAGAGCAACTATTCATCATCTCCAAGACAAAATTTTAATGTTCATCAATTTTTGTTTAGCTCTAGTTTGGACTGACTCTAAATAGACTCTTACACTTAACTAATTATAAACTCACAAAAAGACTCTATGACTTGTGGACCTTCATCTGCCCACATATTTTTGGTATTTTTATAACTATGTAGACTCGATAATCTCTTAGGTATAATTACCAGATAACTAGGGGATGCTCCTCCCCCAAGCTGGATGGTTGCAATACTTGGTGTAGAGGTCCTTTAGAGTGAGCTAACTAGTAGCGGACTTGGTGGGTGCCACTGATAGACTCTCTCCTTGCTATGATGTCATTCCTACATAAATACTCTCCACAAAGAGAAACCAAAACTCGAGGCTCAAATTTGTTAATGGGTTAGTGGTCAGCCAAAAAGTAATTGATCTTCTTTCTGAGCTAGTTTTAATGTTGTCTAATTTAAACAGGATTTCAATTTTCTCTTTTTTTTTGATTTTTCTATTTATGATGTAGGAATTTAAATATGAATGCTATATTTTTTATACCACTGTAGTAAATATTCCTAAGGAGTTACCATAAGTTTATTCACATGGGGCTTGGTATTTATGATGCAGTAATTAAAGCAGTAAATATTTGTTTGTATTTTGTATTAATATGCTAAGAGAAATAAATATGCTACTAGGTGTATTAAAGCAAAATTACTAATGCATGCTAACTTAACTAGATAACTACCATTCTGACCTTATGGCTAGGGTACGGAATTTAAAGTCCACTGACAAGACTTAGATAGAGTAGAACACTTACTCAGTGGATTCATCGTGTGAGGTAACCTCAGTCAACTCCCTGTTTCATGGTGATGCGTCACGTGTCTTCTTCCATCTCGTTTCTGTCTCTTTTGCTTCTCTCTTTTCTGGCTCTAGCTCTTCCACTTTATTCTCTTTACCCCACACTTCTAACTGTGCTGATAACTAGGGGATGCTCTTCCCAAACTAGATGTTTGCTGATGGTTGATTGTTGAAGCTAAGTGGTCCTCATGGAGGAACTCATGCTTATAAGAGCAAGTGTTGCCTGGAATACTTCAATTTTATCACCCAAGAAGTTTCTTCATGCATACAAGGTCAGCTGTATGTCAGAAAGGTGTACTTCAAGTGATGAATATGAAGATTCATTGGTAAGCTGGCTCTTGAAGTCATCCTGCAGAAAGCTCTCACAAAACACCAAAACTCATGGAACGGTACTAGGATAAAACGTTAATGATTATCATTTTTAGAGGATTGGGTGTTGTGGTGGTTTCAAAGTATTTTTACGACAACAGTATTGCAACAGGATGCTCAATTGATATTTTTGGATTTTATGGGTTCATATGCATAAAGTGCAAATGCATGATATATATTTTTATCCTATAGGCCACCACAGTGAGAACTCCTACAGCTTTACACTACAAGGGTTTCACATGGAGTATATATATATATATATATATTAAGATGCATGAATGTAGCCTAATGCAAGATTATTTATTTTTGTTATTTCTATGCATTGCCAATAGAAAAAAGTAAACATATAAAGAGAAATTAACACATACAATGTAAGAGAGTAGATATAGATAACTACCGATGTTACCTTACAGGGTTCAATATTTTTAGTCCTTTGAACTGGACTTCTTCTTGCAGTGGTTCATTGAGTACTTTGAGTTGCTCTTGACGGTAAGGATTGAGGTGGTGCCTCCACTAGTGGCTCCCAATAGCGGTGCCACCTTATTTCTTTCTGTTGTAGGCGTCTCAAAGCCAATCTTATGTGCCTCATTATAACTAGTTGAAAACCTTCATAAAGACAAGGTAGAGATCAAGTGCAGAGGCTTTGTTGGTGGGAAAACACCAACATAACTAGAAATTTATTTATCCTCTAACCTTGGGCACAATAAGATTGATATTATTCATATTGTTCATTTCTATCATGGGTCAGAGGACCAGAAGTATAAATATAATATTTAAACTTGTGAGATAAAGAGTAAAGTTACTTAACCATTAGAAAGGCTATTCATCTTTATAATATATCAAGAATGATAGACGAAGTATTTCTAGCTTACTCGGTTAAGACTGAGATTACAAGAATAGCGCTATGAATAAACTCAGATAATAAATCATGTTGAGTTTAATCAGGTTGATCAATTTAAGTTGTAACTCTAACATGGTTGTATTTTCATTTATTGCATACTGTTGATATTTGTTAACGCCATCAGGAAATGATCCGCAAGCACATGGATATCGGTGAGCACTTCACCCGGGAGGTTATCCAGAGTATCATATTTATATTTTTACCACTGGGAGAAAGCTTGCATCTGACTAACCAAATCTATTGCTACTACCCTTTAGGCTACAAACAATGTGATTCGATGTGAGCGATGTATAGAGAAGACTACAACCGCACTCTCGTTCTAACCTTGGTAAGGATGACCTACTGTTCTATTGGGGAGGCTTACGGAATCTAGACACCACAAAGGATGTTCGACCCACACCTATAAACCCTACCGATCCTGCTAACGGGATTGTGGGCTACAAAGGTAGCTACGGAAATGTCACGTTCCTCGCTACTACCACGGCCCGGCTAGACAGGGGATACCTATGAGTACCCTAGCCCAAACACCACGTTTACGCTAGCAATGATTACTCTAAACTCTACTGGAAGAGATTAAAGTAAACTCATAAACCAAAGAACAATAAGAACAAAGAACTTACTAGAATTTAGAAGTCGAAATACTGAAGAATCCTAGGAGCAAGCCTCGGGTTAGGAGACTTGATCCCGCAGGTACAACCTCGGAGTAGACACCGACAGGCCGGGCTTCCTCCGATCTACACCTCCACTCTATCTCTCTCAATCTAGAAGAACTAATTCTAATCTCACATTGGATGCTAAGCCCTATGAGGTTGGAACCCTAGAGGGACCTCTCTTTCTGAATCCTCTATGGAAAATATGCCAATGAATAATGGGATTGCTCTCCTCCAGGGGCCTGGGGGCCTGCTTATATAGCCCCTCCAAATGAACGTGGGCCGTCGGTTCAAACCGACCTTAATCGCACGGTTTTCCTTAATCCTTTAGGTCGGTGGAGCATAATCCGCGAGGCGGGGCCTGATTGGCCGAGACACCTGGGAGGCCGCCCAAGGGGGACAGGGCGCCGCGGGCGCCCTGTCCCCGGACCCGCTCGGCCTCCTGTTCGTTCCCGTGGCTTCTGGAGTCTTCTAGATGATAGAAAATTGCGCGGCACGTTAATATCTCTATGTAAACTCGACATGTGGGCCTTTCCTCCATATTTCCTTATTACCCCCTGCAGAAATAGACAAACACCAAAACTCGTGGACTTCTGTTAGATAAAACCCTAAGTCTGGGTGTTGGTTGCATTTGGATCCTTTTCTTTATTTATTTGATGATTATATTTGGTACTTAAGGACCGTCAACAACTCCCCCAAGCTTACCTCTTGCTCGTCCCTGAGCAAGGATGGACTCGAGAGTTTCTGCAGTGGTTTCATGCCTTAAAAGTACACATGCGTCCAAGCAAGATCTCATCTCTGAGTTAGAGTAAACTGTTAAGACTTAAACCTTACTCATTTTACCTTTCACCATGGGGCTTGCAACTGTCACTTGTGTCTTGAGCAGTTAAAAGATAGAACAGTCTAGCCAAGCGCCATGTCTCTTATTCTTTGTTAACTATATCTGTGGAGTTTTTGCAGATTTTCAAATAAAACTCAGAGATTCCTTGTATGACTCTCTCAAATCTCTCTTTTGTGGTATTTCTGGATCCTTACCAAGGCAGTAATGGTATATGCCTTCTCTCAAAGTATGTGGTATTTTTGGTATGAGGCATAGTGATATTGCCTTCTCTCTCACCCTACTCTAATAATGTTTTGAGATCTGGAGCTCATAGGTGGGAGACAGATAATACATACTTACAAGACATTTATTGCATAGTCAAACCATGGATCTAGAAGAACAAGTCAATAAGTCAAATCTAGATGTGCATGTGTGGCGAGTGAATGGTGTATGGTGATGATGGTGATAACAATGGTGAAAATCTAATTCTACTTTTGCTCTTTTTAGGAGATATATACCTTTCTTGCACTTTGAAGCCTTTTTTTGAGGAGAATGAGATGCTCTATATTTTTTTTCTTTTCTCTCATGTGGGTATTTTTTACCCCTAATTCTACTGTCGGACACTTGTCCATTTTTACCTCTCGTCTCAATTTCTCTTTTCTTTCGAGGTTCCGGGCACTTGCCCCTTTTTATTTCCTCGTATCTTTTTTTAGAGCACTCATCTCATGAGATAATATAGCAAGTGGTAGTAACCAAGATAACTCGAGCATTTATTTCACAGGGGAAAGAAACAGAAATATTTTTGGCTATTCTCTCCCGGATTAGGAGTAGAATATTTTTGGGTAGTTCTGAAGATGAAAATGAGTGGATATATGTGGATGCGTACTTCCGGAGTAGAAACCAGCATATGTGAGTGAACGTGCAAGTGAATCTTGATTTAACCACATGACAAGTTCCTAAGGGTCTACACAGCTTGACCACACTCAATGCTCATAAGCAGTAAAAAGGTAAATGTGTGGCTCAAAGTCTCGCAAGCATGTATATATGGCTGTGGTAGGAATTTAAACTCTCATCATACAAGAACTCATCATGCGATATTTTAAAGATTTAAAATATAAAATTCTCCAGATTTCTAGCATCTCTAGGAACAGATAAACAGCAGCTCAACCTTCTCATATCATATCCGTTAACAACTTAGACTTCAGATCAAGTTCTCTTCCCACAAGTTTAGGTTTACAGTAAGCTTTAAATTATAACAGTTATGTCTAAACTAGAGAAAGAACTCAAATTTTAAAATTAGGCAAAGCAACTATTCATCATATTCATGCTAGAGTTTTATTATTAAGATTCAGTTTAGCATAGCCACTTTATTTATTTATTAAACACACTAAGTAAAAGATATATATATATATAAGCACAAAATCTTTATTTGGTTTTTCATAGTTATGTATATTTATATTTTAATATAGTATAGGTATAAAGATACATAGAAATACTTAGCGAGATAAATGGGGGTGCTCTCCCCCAAGCTGAATTTTGACGTAATTTCTTCTGATGTAGCTAGCAGGTGGCAGAGGTGTATTTGAAAGTCGACAGTATCCTGACAGCGATTAGAATGTCCTCCGTCTGCTAGTCTTCTTGATCCTTAAATTCTGTATAGCTCAAATAGACAGCAAAGCTTTGTGGAACTGATTAAGTGTTAGCATAAATATCTAGCCTTCATCATGTCGAGCCTCCTCAATAAATGTTACTCTCTATTTTTATATTTTCGTTTTTATAAAGCAGAAAATAAAAAATATTTATTTTATTTTTATGCCACCACAGTGAATATACTTATGGGTTTTATGTCACTCGTGTACTCACATGGGACTTACTGTTTTTAACATTTTTATTTTCTTTTTAAGATAATATGAACATAATTAACTAAGTAAACTATTTTAAATACTTGAAAGGAAAAAGGATAAATACCAAGTTTACCTCTTGGCAAGGCGTTCAGTGTTTTTAAGTCCTCCGAACGGGACTCTCCGTTTTCTCAATCGTCCTGGGATTCATTGGGTGGCGTAGTCGGTGCTTCCGACGGCGCCTCTTCTTCGTGTATAGTTATTTTCTCTCTTCACATCTGACTCGGCGCTACGGTCTCCTCAGGATAATCTTGTTCAAGCTGTATGTCTTCGGACCTTACTACTTCTCCTTCATAGTCTGCCCATCCGTCCTTAATGATTTGCCTCTTCTGGTTGTGGTTGCGTCGTCTCCTTCTTGTCCTGACCTACTTAGAGTCTTCAACAATATAGTTAGGGTAAGTAAACTAGCGGCGTACCTTCTCTGAGGGGAAGTGCATATGGACTTCTCCAGTTCTAATATAGATGATTGCTTTAACGGTGCTGAGGAACGGTCTTCCAAGTATGACGGGTGGATCGTATTCGTCTTCTCCCATGTCAATAACCTGAAAGTCTGTGTAGACAAAATGATCGTCTATTTTGACAAGGACATCGTTACTATACCTTTAACCTGTCGAAATGTCTAATCTGCCATCTGGAGCTGAATGTATGTTGGTTTTAGGGGCATGGTTCCGAACAAGAGCCGATAGGTGATTGCGGCCATTATGTTGACGCCCGATCCGGTGTCGCAAAACGTCTTGTAGAAGTTGTATCCATTTATGGAGCAATAGATGCTTGGCATTCCTGGGTCGTCCTTCTTGGTCAGAAACGGTGACTTAAGTCGATGATCTTGTCCTTCATGAACTGCAGTGACTATCTTAGCTGACTCGGTCCACACTTGCTTGTTCATGTTCCTCCTATTGGTCCTCTTCCTTGATTCATGACTGGATTGCTCTGGGAATTGTGTAGTCTTGTTCTTGAAGGAAAACGTCTCCTTTCTCCCTTTGATGTAGAAACTGATCTTGGCAGCACTAGCGTAGATGACAGCTCCCGAGGTGTTTAAGAATGGCCTCCCTAAGATGTTGGGTGCCCTTTCATCATTACCGGTCTCTATCACCACGAAGTCTGTTGGGGCATACAAGGTACCAACTTGGACACAGTGGTTCTTCAATATTCCCTTTGGAAAACTTAACGCCTGATCTGCAAACTACAAACACATGGTTGTTTCTAATAAAGGATATGTAAAGAATTTTTCATAGAGTACCCTGGGCATAATGTTGACGCTGGAGCCAAAGTCGCAGAGTGCTTCTGGGAAGTCCACCATGCCAATGGAGATCAGGATGATGGGGCGTCCTAGATCGCCTCTCTTGACCGGTAGAAGGTCAGTAGTAACTTCAGTGACGGGGTTACTCCAATAGTTACCTGCATCAAACATGTCTACAAGATTTGAAGATTCTAATCCTTCCGGTTGTGATGGTATACCGGGGTTAGTAGCAGGAATAGCAGCAGCTATTTGATTTAACTGAGATTCAATCATTTTATTAAAGCTAATTTGATTCTTGATGGCAGTAGAGAAATTGTCCATTCTATTATTTATATTTTCTAGCATTTTATCATTAGATGCCAATTTCTTAGATAGGTTATCCATTAGCTTTCCTTGATTAGACACTAACTCTCTCAGAGGTGGAAAATTATTATTATTGTTGTAAGAATTGTTACCTTGATAATTACCTGAGTAGTTAGGCCTTTGTTGATTCCAACCTTGATTTTGTTGAGGACGGTTGTAGTAGTTGTTGTTGTTGTTGCTGATGTAGTTCACATCCTCAAGCATCTCAGGGCAGTGATTGCGTGAGTGTCTAGTATCTCCACACTCCTCACAAGTCATGTGAGAGTCATAGATATGCATAACTTCTTTCTTATCTCTAGCTCTATCATCGACCTTCTTCATGAGCAGGTCTAGCTTTGCAGACAGCATGTCTACCTCCTTGAGCTGATGCATGCCTCTCTCTTCATTCCAGCTTTGGTTGGACGCCATCTTCTCTACAAGGGCTATGGCTTGTGGTATGGTGAGTGATAGGAATGCTCCTCCAGCTGCAGCATCCATGGTCTCTCGGGCACTGTTGCCGAGCCCATGATAAAACGTCTGCATCAGTAGCCAACTCTCCATTCCATGATGGGGACATTCTAGGATGTAGTCTTGGAAGCGCTCCCATGCTTCTGGAACAGATTCATCATGTTGTTGCTGAAAACTTGTAATTTTCCCACGGAGAGCATTGGTCTTGCCCATGGGAAAGAACTTAGCCAGAAAGTTCGTGGAGCAGAGTGCCCACGTAGTATTATTCTCTTTTGTAGCGTAGAACCACTGCTTCGCTCTCCCTAACAGTGAGAATGGGAAGAGGCGAAGTAGTATAGCATCTCTGGGGACTCCTGATATGGTGAATGTGCTGCAGATCTCCAGAAAGTGTTGGAGATGAGCACTAGCATCTTTATGTGCCTTCCCATAGAACTAGTTGGATTGCACCATGTTGATAAGTCCAGACTTGAGCTCAAAGTTGTTGTCGATCTCTGCAGCAAGTCCAGTGCGGATGTTGTCCGTAGTGGGAGCTGAGAACTCACGGATCGTTTTGTTCGCCGTGACTTCGAACTCTGAAGACAAGTTCCGGGTGAAACTTCGGTGATCTTCTTGATTGGATGAAGCTTCGTGCCGAAGTGTTGATGATCTCATCTTGAGCTTGGCTCTTGTTTTTCTGAATAACGCTTCAGGATTGTCAACAAAATTTCCTGGAAGATGTCTTCTATTCATACATTACCCTACATAAAATAAAATAGGAAAATATCGGGGTAAAACTGTATGAGACAATTGATAATCTCAATCATATTAGTGATGCGAATGATGACTCAAAATTCCATATTCATTCCTGATCAGTAATCAACCTTCCCCAACAATGGCACCAAAAATGTTTGTTGGGCATTCTTAACGTCACTACCAAAAATAGACTTAGTTTTCTAATTCTGATAACGGCGCCAAAAATACCAAACCTATCCCTCATGCCACTTAAGCCAAGTTGTCATCCCCAGCATGACATAAGAGACGCGGTATTGAAATATGCAATTGCTCTTCTAAATAAATAACATATGGGATCTGTAAGCGCACAGATTAACACCGATGTAGCATTTTAACCGGGAAGTATTCCAAGTATCGTTATTTACATTTTCACCACTGGGAAGGGATTAGTAATCATCAATGTTGATTATAGAATGGAATATAGGATTGAGTATCTAACATTGCATGTATAATTGACAGCATCTATCTAACTCTTTCATACAGGAATAAGTGTCACATAGAGGATATATAAAGTAATGAATGGTGACAAAGATAATTAATCTGATCAGCATAACTTAGCCACATATAAATATGATAAGCACCTCAATTAGATATTCTAGCAAGTCATTAGCATGGAATTAGGACGAACTACAAGAATATTTCCTAAGTTATTCTTAACTATACAATCTAGCATATCATAGTTAGTGCAATTATACTTAGCAATCATTGTGAGACAGGACTACGCCCATGCATAGTGATATTATCAAGGAATATGAGAAACATCGCAATCACTGCCCTGTAATAATGTTGCTCTGCCAGCCCAATACACGAGAGGGGGGCTATATAAGAATCAATGGAGCTGTCACTACCACGAACTACCCCACGATCTGGCATATAGGGTACAATCGCAGATAAATACAGTATAAGCACCACGCCTACACAATATCTATCATTTTCCCATGGATCCGATGGATAAACGCTATATGATCCTAAACATGTATATAATTCCAATCTAACTAAGCCAAGTATATAACTATGATAAACTAAGAACAATATAATTACGAATATAAACAAGTAGAGCAAAGTCATAATCAATATATTGAAGTAGAACAGAGTCATATTCATAATATCGAAGAACAAAGATGAACAATTAAAGAACAATAGAGAATTACCAAGAATCCTCTTGATAGATCCGGAAACCAATCAAAGATTGACTCCTTATAGTTCTAATCCTATAGTTCTAATCCTATGTAGCTATGCTAATCTAGAGATCTAATTGATGTGGTGGCTCTAGGGCTTGATCAGAGGCTTCTTCTCCCTGATGAATAATGAATTAGGGTGGAGAGGTGCTCTCTCTAGGGGCCAGGAGGTCTGGTTATATAGTCCTTTCAAGTGAATATGGGCCGTCGGATCAAACCGACATTGATTGAACGGTTATCCTTGATCCTTTAGATCGGTGGAGCGTAATCAGTGAAAAGGACTCTGATTGGACACCAGAGGGGGGCGGGCACCCTGGTCTCTAGGGCGGGCGCCCTGGGCCAGGCCCCGTTCTGCCTCCGCTTCGTTCCCGTGGCTTCTGGAGTCTTCTAGATGTAAGATAATTGCACGGCACGTTAATATCTCTATGTAAACCTGACGTGTGGACCTTTCTTCCGTATTTCCCGATAACCCCCTGCAGAAATAGACAAACACCAAAACTCGTGGAATTCTATCAGATAAAACCCTAAGTCTGGGTGTCAATTTCATTTAGATCCTTTTCTTTGTTTATTTGATAATTAAATTTGATACTTAAGGACCGTCAACAGATGTATGTGGATGCGTACTTCCGGAGTAGAAGTAGCTTGTATGAGTGAACGTGCAAGTGAATCTTGATTTTAACCGTATGACAAGCTCCTAAGGGTCTACACAGCTTGACCACACTCAATGCTCATAAGCAGTAAAAAGTAAACATATGGTTCATAGTCTAATAAGCATGTATATATGGCTGTGGTAGGATTTTAAACTCTCATCATACAGGAACTCATCATGCAACATTTTAAAGATTTTCAAAGATAAAATTCTCCAGAATTCTAGCAACTCTAGGAACAGATAAACAGCAGCTCAACCTTTCCATATCATTTCCGTTAACGACTTATACTCTAGATCAAGTACTCTTCCCACAAGTTCAGGTTTAGAGCAGGTTTAAATTATAACAGTTATGCCTAAACTTGAGAAAGAGCTCAAACTTGAAAACTAGGTACATGGCAGAGCAACTATTTATCATATCCATATAAGAGTTTATCATTTAAGTTCAGTTTGGCCTAGACACTTTATTTATTTATTTAGCAAACTTAGCAAAGATATATATAAGCACAAAAATTTTTATTTGGGTTTTCATGATTATGCATCTTTTTATTATTTGAGTAAAACGCGAGTAGAAACACTTAGCTGGATAAATGGGGGTGCTCTCTCCGAAGCTAGATTTTGACGTACTTTCTTCTGATGTAGCTAGTAGGTGACGGAGGTGTATTTGAATGTCGGCAGCACCCTGACAGCGATTACTATGTCCTCCGCCAGCTAGTCTTCTTTGATCCTTGAATTCTACGGAGCTTAAATAGACAACAAAGCTTTGTGGAACTGGTTAAGTGTTAGCATAAAATCTCTTAGCCATTATCATATTGAGATTCCTCCTAATAAATTTTATTTATTTAGCAGGATCATGCACTTATTATTTTTATATTTTTATTGTAAGATGAAAATTTATTTTATGCCACCATAGTCAATATACCTATGGGTTTTAAACCACAAGTCTACTCACACGGGGCTTTAGATTTTATGATGCAGTGCAACGAACAAATATTTTTTCTTTTCTAATGCTAATGTGGAAAAGTAAATATGCTAATGCAAGTGATGAAATAAAAAGGAAAAGGAATGCAGAAAAGATAAATATGGATAAATACCAATTTTACCTTTCGGCAAGGATCCAATGTTTAAGTCTTCTGGACAAGACTTCTCACCGTGTTCATCCTTTAGGTGCATCTTTTGATTAGGTGTGGGCCTTGACATTTGCACCTCTTGATACGGTGTCACCCATGTTCTTCGTTTGTCCAGCAGTTCGAGGTGCGGCATTGGCAGCATCCTGCTTAGTGTGTTTGTGCTCGTAGATTCAAGTTCCTTCACTTGGTAGAATCTCGGAGTTGTAAAACTCCTTCAGGTTTTGCTCGAAGTGTACCTGCTCATAGAGACAAGGCAGAGATCAAGTGCATGGGCTCTGTTGGTGAAAACACCAATAGAACCAAAAGTGTATTTGTTCTTCTCTAACCTTAAGCATAGTGAGCAAGACAAAGTTGATGGATAATAAGATCATGAGTGTAGCATTTAAAACATTTGTCAGATAAGATCGCTCGACCTAATGGAAAGATAATCTATCTATATTTATGTTTTTTATATCTTCCAAAGATTAAATGTGCAACATTTTAGCTTATATGATTGGGAGTGTGGGATCATGAAGGTAGTACTAAGAACAAAGATTAAAGGTCTAAACATGTTGAATTAATTGGGTTGGTTAATTTATGTTTGTTTCTTTATTCATGTGAATGCCAGAACCAAGGAGAAGCTTATAAAAGTGATAGTCGAGTACCTTAAGATGTTACCTTACTTGAAGAGTGATGGTACAGTATCACCTTGTGGAAGCTTTCCTTTCTTAGCGGTTGTGCACTGTGTTTGTGGCACTCTTTGTCTCGTTCCATGGATCATCTCTCTATGATGAATGAGCTATGTCTTCCTTGTGCAAATCGTTAAACTTCATGTGTCTCCTTTGTCTCCAATGTGAGTTTGTATCTCAGGACTTCTAGGTTGATATTGAAAGTTTTCTTGCAGGGGTTAGTCCGACAAAATATACCAATGTCTACTCAAGCAGTTCTTAGTTCAGTAACCAAACTAGACTCCATGTCTAATCAGATTAAGGAAGCCTATTTAACCTAAGCACCACGCTTAATTTAAATGCCAATGGAAGTATGTCGAGTACTTCCAAACCAACACTTGCTTATGAATAGACAAAGGTAGCATGACAGCATTTATAGAGATCTACTCAGGTGGAGATGAAAAATAAGTTTAGTGTTTAGAAAAGTTAAGCATGCCTCAAAAGTAGGGAAAACCAACATAGCAACATGGCAAAGGATGTTCTTATGTAAGGTATTTCCCCCAAGCTTGAATTATGCAAAATTAAAGATTGGATGAATTTAATTCAATGTTGCATGATGATTGGTTGGGCATACCTTGCGCTTGTCATTCCTCAGATCTTCTTGCTCCAATCCTCGAAAGGTTAGTGACACGAATACCCGAAGGAATATTTATCTTTATATGCTCAATACACAAGGCAATGTTGCAAATAATTAAAAGTTCATGTTACGATCTGATAAGTGCTTGTTTTAGGACACTAAGCTTGTCCTTAGGAAACCATCAAATTATGTTGGTCAAGTGGTTTCCCCTCCAACACCAGCCTAAGCATGCCTATATCAAGATCGACTCAATGATATCTGCAATATTTATTATAGATATATGCATCGATAACCACCCCTTTAATGTTTTTATAAATAGAAAGGAAGAGGGGGTTGGAGATCTCAAATGTGGTAAGGTTGGAGAGACCAATTGATTGGGGATATGTTTTATATGAGCAAGGACTTGGTGAGGTATTTATGAAATAACTTCCATGCTCACTGTTGTTTCTCTCATTCTCAAACTCCAAGGATGATTCTTCATGAATGCTTAAAATTCCTCTAGGATTGTCTCTCAAGTTTGTTTTATCCATCCATTCAATGGTGATAGCACATGGATTTTTAATGCCCTCTAGCCATTGATGTTGCTCTTCTCGATTCTCCTTGTGGTCTTGGTGAGTCTTATGCATGGGATGTCTAGAGAGATTCATAGGATCATCGGGAGGTTCAAGAGAAAGAGCATAGTAGAAATTATTAGGCTCAAGGATGGGTTTAAAGATAGGTTCGAATGAGTCATCAAAAGTGGGCGTAGAAGGGGAGAAGATGAGATTGTCTTCTAAATGGCTTCGCTCTCCTTCTATTGCATCACTTAAGATGCCATCCTTGAGTCTTTCTAGATGTCCATCAAAGGGATTGGATTTGAGATGCTTTCTAAGAGATCCCTTAGGAAGGTTCAGACTATATGCACTCAAAGGTCTCTTATGAAGTAGGAAGTTTAAGCTCATCCCAAAATGAATTTCCAAAGGTAGATTTTCTTCTTCCCTTAGATGATTTTGGAGCACTACTAGTTTGGGTTGGATAGCCGAATCATAGGATTGAAATGTTTGAAAATCGGCTATTGAAAATTCCTTTTCTCGTCTGGGAGATGATTCCTTCTCTATCTCTAGGATTTTTTATGAAGACTAGTGCAAGAAGGATGTCCACGAATGAAGACATACCTTGCTTCACTAACAGATAAAGAAAGAAAAACTCTACCAAAGGTTATATGATTAAGACCAATGTGAAAATATCGAGGAAAAACATGGTCTTGTAGGGCTAGGTCTAAACTAGAATTTATAGAAAGATTAAAAGATTCCCTAGGTGTAGCTTAAAGTTCATTATCTTCTTGATTAAAAGATAGGACCTCGGCTATAGAAAAGGGTTGGTTTTGACCTATTGCAATCAACTCCGGACACAGATCATAATTAGGGGCAAAGAAAGGACTTGTTGACTCCCATGGTCTATGGCTGGTCTCCGAAGGTGCAAAAAATTCAATAATAGGTGTGGAATTTGAGTTATCCATAAAGATGGAAAAAATAAAAAGATAAAAGAATAAAAGTATAAAAGTATAGTACAAGATAATAGGAAGACTCAAAGTTATCTCAGCAAACCGTCTTTCTCCCCGGCAACGGTGCCAGAAATGCTTGTTGATATTTGTTAACGCCATCAGGAAATGATCCGCAAGAGCATAGATATCGGTGAGCACTTCACCCAGGAGGTTATCCAGAGTATCGTATTTATATTTTTACCACCGGGAGAAAAGCGTGCATCTGACTAACCAAATCTATTGCTACTACCCTTTAGGCTACAAACAATGTGATTCGATGTGAGCAATGTATAGAGAAGACTACAACCGCACTCTCGTTCTAACCTTGGTAAGGATGATCTACTATTCTATTGGGGAGGCTTACGGAATCTAGACACCACAAAGGATGTTCGAGCCACACCTATAAACCCTACCGATCCTGCTAACAGGATTGTGGGCTACAAAGGTAGCTACGGAAATGTTACGTTCCTCGCTACTACCACGGTCCGGCTAGACAGGGGATATCTATCAGTACCCTAGCCCAAACACCACGTTTACGCTAGCAATGATTACTCTAAACTCTACCGGAAGAGATTAAAGTAAACTCATAAACCAAAGAACAATAAGAACAAAGAACTTACTAGAATTTAGAAGTCGAAATACTGAAGAATCCTAGGAGCAAGCCTCGGGTTAGGAGACTTGATCCCGCAGGTACAACCTCAGAGTAGACACCGACAGGCCGGGCTTCCTCCGATCTACACCTCCACTCTATCTCTCTCAATCTAGAAGAACTAATTCTAATCTCACATTGGATGCTAAGCCCTATGAGGTTGGAACCCTAGAGGGACCTCTCTCTTTGAATCCTCTCTGGAAAATATGCTAATAAATAATGGGATTGCTCTCCTCCAGGGGCCTAAGGGCCTGCTTATATAGCCCCACCAAATGAACGTGGGCCGTCGGATCAAACCGACCTTAATTGCACGGTTTTCCTTAATCCTTTAGGTCGCTGGAGCATAATCCGCGAGGCGGGGCCTCATTGGCCGAGACACCTAGGCGGGCGCCCAAGGGGGGAGGGCGGGCGCCCTGTCCCTGGGCCCGCTCGGCCTCCTATTCATTCCCGTGGCTTCTAGAGTCTTCTAGATGAAAGAAAATTGCGTGGCACGTTAATATCTCTATGTAAACCCGACATATGGGCCTTTCCTCCATATTTCCTGAAAACCCCCTGCAGAAATAGACAAACACCAAAACTCGTGGAATTCTGTTAGATAAAACCCTAAGTCTGGGTGTTGGTTGCATTTGGATCCTTTTGTTTATTTTTTTGATGATTATATTTGGTACTTAAGGACCGTCAACACATACCAAGATCAAGAGGAAATTAATGGCCACTTATCTTAAGATGTTACCTCCATTAGAGCATGATGAAGGGTAAATGAATTCAATGGTCTCTCTTTTCTTTCTCCTTGTACCATTGGTAATTCATTAGCATCTTGTCTCGTATGTTGTACTCCTTTCTCACTCTTTAGACCTTATGCTTTTCTCATTATGTCTTTTCTGCAAGGGGTTAGTGGACAACATATACCCGAAGGAATATACTATTTATCAAAGTATGGATCTTTGTCTAAGAGTTAAAGATTGGTTTGTAGCTCATGTTTTCAATGATTCAATACTAAAAGTTTTTTTATATCAAGGTTAAAGCAAGGATATTATTTTGAAGCATACTCTTAACCTTGAATTGATTCTACGAATAGTCTCATAATATAATTTAATCATTTTTTAAGTAGGTGGGGTTAGTCTATATGTACAACTAAATTCTTCTATAAGTATACTTCATTTTCATGATGTTTAAGTAATATTCTAAAGTATACATATAATAGAATAAGGAAGTTTGCAAGACTAAAGGTATTTATTCACATAGAACCAAGAATATGTATGGTGAATGTTGACACTTGCTAACACCACTTGAATACTAGGTTGCAATCCCCAGCATGGCACTAGAGTGTACTATGGTATTCATACGCACACAGATAAATCCGCAAGCGCACGGATACCGTTGTAGCTTTTACCCAGTTAAAGGTTTTATCGTATCCACAGGGAAACGGGAAAACTGATCTATGCTCTAACTTAACCTAAATAGATAGGTAGGTGTAAATAGGAAAGATGGTAGAATTGAATAAGAACAATATTAAAGGTAAGATAACAATGGGTGATAATATGAGAATAGAGAGTAGAGCAATCTAGTATATGGGCGATAATAGAAGAATAAAGAGGATAACTATGGTTTCTCTACTTCAAAGGGGTATGTCTATGTCTGGGACGAACCACGTGATAAGATTACACCACAAAGGATGCTTATCCATAGGCCGATAAACCCTACCAGTCCTGCTAACGGGAGGTGGACTACAGAGGACCAACGTAGCTGTCACCTACGCGACCTACCACACGATCTGGCTAGACAGGGGATATCCACAAGTAATCTAGGTCTAAGCACCACGCTTACACCTATACTACAACCCTCACCTATAGCGTCCTATAGATTAAAGTACTCAAAAGAGTTGTGAACCAGGACATACATGGATAGTACTTGCATAATGAAATAGAAGTAGATTACCAGAGTCATCCCATGAGCAAGCTTGATTAGAGCTTGATCATGGCAAAGTACAACCGGAGGAAGAACCGATAGGCCGGCCTCTCCTCCAATCCTCCCTTGCTCTCCATCTCGCTACTATCTAGATCTAATCTAGTTTAGAGATGAGAGGAGAGCTCTCATCTCCAAACCCTAGCTTTTGCTCTGTCTATGAATAATGAATAAGGATGAAGAGGTGCCTCCTCTAGGGGCCAAGGGGCCTACTTATATAGCCCTTCCAAATGAATGTGGGCCGTCGGATCAAACTGACCTTAATAGCACGGTTTTCCTTAATCCCATAGGTCGGTGGAGCATGATCCTGAAGGCGGAGCCTGATTGGTCTAGATGACAGGGCGGGCACCCTATCCCCGAGCCCGCTCGGCTTCCCGTTCGTTCCCGTGGCTTCTGGAGTCTTCTAGATGATAGAAAATTGGCGCACACTTTAATATCTCTATGTAAACCCGACATGTGGGCCTTTCCTCCATATTTCCTGATAACCCCCTACAGAAATAGACAAACACCAAAACTTGTGGAATTCTGTCAGATAAAACCCTAAGTCTGGGTGTTGGTTGCATTTGAATCATTTTCTTTATTTATTTGATGATTATATTTGGTACTTAAGGACCGTCAACAACTCCCCTAAGCTTACCTCTTGCTCGTCCCTGAGCAAGGATGGACTGAAGAGTTTCTGCAGTGGTTTCATGCCTTAAAGGTACACATGCGTTCAAACAAGATCTCATCTCTGCGTTAGGGTAAACTGTTAAGATTTAAACTTACTCATATTACCTTCCACCATGGGGCTTGCAACCGTCACTTGTGTCTTGAGTAGTTAAAAGATAGAACGGTCAAGTCAAGTGCCATGTCTCTTGTTCTTGATCAACTATAGCTCTGGAGTTTTTGTAGATTTTCAAATAAAACTCAGAGATTCCTTGTATGACTCTCAATTCTCTCTTTTGTGGTATTTCTGGATCCTCACCAAGGCAGTGATGATATATGCCTTCTCTCAAAGTATGTAGTATTTGTGGTATGAGGCATAGTGATATTGCCTTCTCTCTCATCCTACTCTAATAAGGCTTTGATATCTGGAGCTCATAGGTGGGAGACAGCTAATACATACTTACAAGACATTTATTGCATAGTCAAACCATGGATCTAGAGAAACAAGTCAATAAGTCAAATCAAGATGTGTTTGTGTGGCGAATGAATGGTGTATGGTGATGATGGTGATAATGGTGAAAACAATGGTGAAAGTCTAATTCTACTTTTGCTCTTTTGAAGGAATACATACCTTTCTTGCACTTTAAAGCTTTTTGAGGGGAATGAGATGCTCTATATTTTTTTTCTTTTCTCTCAGGTGGGTATCTTGTACCCCTAATTCTACTGTCGGACACTTGTCCATTTTTACCTCTCGTCTCACTTTTTCTTTTCTTCGAGGTTCCGGGCACTTGCCCCTTTTTATTTCCTCATATTTTTCTTTTTTTCTTCTCTCTCTTTTTTAGAGCACTCACCCTCCTGGAATAATGTAGCAAGTGGTAGTAACCAAAATATCTCAAGCATTTATTTCACTGGGAAAAGCAGGAATGGGATAATGTTTTTGGCTATTCTCTCCCGGATAGGAGTAGAATAATTTTGGATGAATCTGGAGATGGAAATGAGTGGATGTATGTGGATGCGTACTTCCGGAGTAGAAGCAGTCATGAGTGAACGTGCAAGTGAATCTTGATTTTAACCGCATGACAAGCTCCTAAGGGTCTACATAGCTTGACCACACTCAATGCTCATAAGCAGTAAAAAGTAAATGTATGGTTCGTAGTCTAATAAGCATGTATATGTGGCTAGGGTAGGATTTTAAACTCTCATCATATAGGAACTCATCATGCAACATTTTAAAGATTTTCAAAGATAAAATTCTCCAGAATTCTAGCATCTCTAGGAACAGATAAACAGCAGCTCAACCTTCCCATATCATATCCGTTAACGACTTAGACTTTTGATCAGGTACTCTTCCCACAAGTTTAGGTTTAGAGCAAATCTTAATTCATAACAGTCATGCCTAAACTTGAGAGAGAATTCAATTTTGAGAACTAGTCATGGTAGAGCAACTATTCATCATTTCTATGTGAGAGCTTATCATGAGGGTTTATAGCAAACTTTATTTATTTATTTAGCAAACTAAGCAAAGATATATATATATAAGCATAAAATCTTTATTTGGGTTTTTATGATTATGTATCTTTTTATTATTTGAGTAAAGTATAAACACGAATATAAACACTTAGCTGGATAAATGGGGGTGCTCTCCCCCAAACTGGATTTTGACGTAATTTCTTCTGGTTAGCTAGCAGGTGGCGGAGGTGTATTTGAATGTCGGCAGCACCCTGACAGTGATTAGGATGTCCTCCGTCTGTTAGTCTTCTTTGATCCTTGAATTCTATGGAGCTCAAATAGACAACAAAGCTTTGTGGAACTGGTTAAGTGTTAGCATAAAAATCTCTTTGCCTTTATCATATTGAACTTCCTCTAATAAATATTACTCTCTTTGGTAGGATCATAAAATTATTTTTATATTTTCATTTCTATAGGACAGGAATATATTTATTTTATTTTTACGCCACCACAGTGAATGTACTTATGGGTTTTATGCTACGAGCATACTCACATGGGGCTTACTATTTTTAACATTTTTATTTTCTTTTCAAGATAGCATGATTAACTAACAAGCCATTTAAGAAAAATAAATAATTTAAGGGAAAAGGGAATGCAGAAAGGATAAATATGGATAACTACTGATTTTACCTTTCGGCAAGGATTCAATGTTTTAAGTCTTCTGAATAAGACTTCTCACCGTGTTCATTCTTCAGGTGCGTTATTTGATTCAGGTGTGGATCTTGACGTCTGCACCTCTTGATACGGTGTCACCCATGTTCTTCGTTTGCCCAGCAGTTCGAAGTGCGGCGTTGGCAGTATCTTGCTCAGTGTGTTTGTGCTCATAGATCTAAGTCCTTCACTTGGTAGAGTATGAGATTTGAAAAATCCTCCATGTTTCTCAAAATGTGTCCTGCTCATAGAGACAAGACAGAGATCAAGTGCATGGGTCCTGTTGGTGGAAAACACCAACAGAACCAAAAGTATATTTATTCTTCTCTATCCTTAAGCATAGGGAGCAAGACAAATTTGATGGGTGATAAGTTCATGAGTGTAGCATTTAAAACATTTGTCAGATCAGATCGCTTAACCTTATGGAAAGATAATCTATCTATGTCTTTTTCTTTATATCTTCCCAAAGATTGAATGTGCAACATTTTAGCTCATATGATTGGGAGTGTAGGATCATGGAGGTAGTACTAGGAACAAAGATTAAAGGACTAAATATGCTGAATCAGTTGGGTTGGTTAATTTGGAGTTATAAATCATACATGTTTGTCTCTTTATTTATGTGAACGCCAGAACCAAGGAGAAGCTTATAAAAGTGATAGTCACATATCTTAAGATGTTACCTTAATTGAAGAGTGATGGTACCATCTCACCTTGTGGAAGCTTCCCATCTGTAGTGCCTGTGTATCTTGTTTATGTACTTTGTCTCCTTCCACGGATCATCTCTCTATGATGAATGAGCTATGTCCTTCTTGTGCAAATTGTTAAACTTCATGTGTCTCTCTCTTCATCTTCGATGTGAGTTTATCTCAGGACTTCCCAAATCGATATTGAAAGTTTTTCTACAGGGGTTAGTCCAACAAAATATACCAATGTCTACACAAGTAGTTTTTAGTTTAATAACCAAACTAGACTCCATGACTAATCAGATTAAGGAAGGCTATTTAACCTAAGCACCATGCTTAATTTAAAAGGCAATAGAAGTATGTGCAGTACTTCCAAACTAACACTTACTAGGATAAACAAAGGTAGCGTGATGGCATTTATAGAGATCTACTCAAGTGGAGATGAAGTAGTGTGATTAGTATTTAATCAATTGATCATGTCTCAAAGGTAGGGACAACCAACATAGCAACATGACAAAGGATGTTTTTATGTAAGGTACTCCACCAAGCTTGAGTTTTGCAAAATTCAAGTTTGGATGAATTTAATTCAGTGTTGCATGATGATTGGTTAGACATACCTTGTGCTTGTCATTCATCCGATCTTCTTGCTCGAATCCTGGAAAGGTTAGTGACAAGAATACCAAAAGGAATATTTTTACAATTATCCTTATATGCTCAATGCACAAGGCAATGTTGCAAATAATTAAAAGCTCATGTTACGATCTGATCAGTGCTTATTTTAGGACACTAAGCTTGTTCTTGGGAAACCATCAGTTTATGTTGGCGAAGTGGTTTCCCCTCCGACGCCAACCTTTGTATATCAAGATTAGCTCAACGAGATCTGCAATATTTATTATAGACATATGCATCGACAACCGCCCTTTTAAAGTTTTTGTAAATAGAAAGGAAGAGGGGGTTGGAGATCTCAAATGTGGTGATGTTGGAGAGACCAAAAGATTGGGAAGATGTTTCATATGATCATGGAGTAAACGAAGTGGCTATGAAATAAATTCCATGCTCATTAATGTTATCTTTGTCTCTAATCTGAATGTTCAGAGTTTCTCTTGGATTGGTCCCATCTATGTCCTCTTCTATAGAAGGGTGAATCTCATATTCAAGGGGAGTTAAAGACTCAACATCTGAAATTGAGTCAAGGTCAAAATCCATTAAGGCTTCTTCCTCGTCCATCCATTCTACACATTCTATATAGCTTAGCTCTCCTTCTATGGCATTACTTGACATGCCATCCTTATGGTCTTCATGACTCCTATGGTTTGGTCGTCTTGGTGGATTGCTCGGATCCTCATGAGACTGGAAAGGAGAGTGATAAGAGGGATCTCTAAGGTCAAGGATGGATTTAGAACTTGTGAACAAGGAAGGGGAGCAGATAGAATTTTCTATATGTCTTAGCTCTCCTTCACTTGATATGTCATCCTTGACTTCTTCATAATAGGAACCAGGACATTCTCTAAGAGAACCATCATTGCAAGGATTTGAATTATCTATGCTTGAAAGTCTCTTATGGAACCAGAAGTCTAAACCATCAGGATCCAAAAGATTTAAGGTTGGAATTCCTTCCTCCCTTAGAGAATTTTGGGGTATTGATGGGTTAGGATCGATAGCTAAAGTTTGAGATTGAAGTGGTTGTAATTTGGCTATCGAAACTTCCTCTTCTTGTCTAGGAACTGATTCTTTCTCTTTCTCAGGGATATAAATGCTAGGAGACTTTCCGCTCATTAAATCAATAAATTCCAAGCTTCACTAGCGGACAGGTGGTGGAAAGATCCTCCAGAGACCGCATGAAGGGTTTTCTTATTTTCCCTACTAAGGCCCTTAAAAAAGTGAATTAGAAGAACTTCTTCTGGAATAGAAAGCTTTGGGCCAGTGAGAGTAAGGTCAATAAAGCGGTCCCATGATTCGCCAAGAGATTCTTCTAATTGTCTAAAAGAAAGAATCTCGAGTCGAAGCTCCGCCACTTTGGAGATCGGAAAATATTTAGAGAGAAAACTATTGTATAGCTCCTTCCAATCTCCATGAGCACTTCCTATGTTGAGTTTATACCAATGTCTAGCTTTTTCTGTTAAAGAGAACGAAAAGAGCTTCCATTTAAGGGTCTCATCGGACATGCCTTCAATGTGAAGGAGGTCACAGACTCGATAAAACTCTCTTAGGTGTGTGTATGGGTTTTCCTCACCTTCTCCTGAGAAAGGTTGTTTTTGAAGAAATTCTATGTATTCTAGGCTTATCTCAAAACTAGATGTCATGATAGGGTTTGAAGATTTTGGTGGTTTGAGATTTGTGCTCGTAGGTCTATTAAACTGATAGATAGACATGTTTGAATTCACGATAGACCAGAGATCAAGGACTAGATAAGAAGAAAGAATAGCAGAGATAAGGCAAAGGATAAAAGGAAAAATATTTTTTTTATTTTTTTAGAAAATGATTAAGCTAGTTCGTAGTCAACTCAGCAACCGTCTCCCCGGCAATGGCACCAAAAAGCTTGTGACACTTGCTAACACCACTTGAATACTAGGTTGTCATCCCCAGCATGGCACTAGAGTGTACTATGGTATTTATACGCACACAGATAAATCCGCAAGCGCACGGATACCGTTGTAGCTTTTACCCAGTTAAAGGTTTTATCGTATCCATAGGGAAACGGGAGAACTGATCTACGCTCTAACTTAACCTAGATAGATAGGTAGGTGTAAATAGGAAAGATGGTAGAATTGAATAAGAACAATATTAAAGGTAAGATAACAATGGGTGATAATATGGGAATAGAGAGTAGAGGAATCTAGTATATGGGCGATAATAGGAGAATAAAGAGGATAACTATGGTTTCTCTACTTCAAAGGGGTATGTCTATGTCTGGGACGAACCACGTGATAAGATTACACCATAAAGGATGCTTATCCATAGGCCGATAAACCCTACCAGTCCTGCTAACGGGAGGTGGACTACAGAGGACCAACGTAGCTGTCACCTACGCGACCTACCACATGATGTGGCTAGATAGGGGATATCCATAAGTAATCTAGGTCTAAGCACCACGCTTACACCTATACTACAACCCTCACCTATAGCGTCCTATAGATTAAAGTACTCAAAAGAGTTTTGAACCAGAACATACATGAATAGTAATTGCATAATGAAATAGAAGTATATTACTGTTGACGGTCCTTAATGCTCACATTTAACCATCAACTAATCATGGAAAAGGACTTATATGCAACCAACACCTAGACTTAGGGTTTTATCTGACAGAATTCCACGAGTTTTGGTGTTTGTCTATTTTTGCAGGGGGTTATCAGAAAATACAAAAGAAAGGCCCACACGTCGGGATTACATAGAGATATTAACATGCCACGCAATTATCTTACATCTAGAAGACTCCAGAAGCCACGGGAAGGAAGCGGAGGCCGAACGGGGCCAGGCACTGGGCGCCTGCCCAGTTGACCTGGGCGCCCGCCCTGACTTGGAGTTGGATCAGGACTCTTTTCGCGGACGCTGTTCCACCGACCTAAAGGATCAAGGATAATCGTTTAATCAATGTCGGTTTGATCCAACAGCCCATATTCACTTGGAAGGACTATAAAACCAGACCCCCTGGCCCCTGGAGATCATACCTCTTCTACAGATTTCAAAGCTAGGGTTTCAATTCTTCATCCAAGTAGAGAGGATCCCTCTAGTTCATCTAGCTCTAGTTCTAGTTCATCTAGTTCTAGTTCATCTAGCTCTAGTTCCTCTAGTTCTAGTTCTAGTTAGTTCTTGTTGTAATCTAGAAAATAGAGAGAGAGAAGAGGAGAGCGGAGGAGGAGGAGCCGGATCTGTCGGATCTTACTCAACATTGTACTTTTGCAGCAACTTGTTCGTTCTTCATCGTTCTCCAGGTTCTTCAATTCATAATCCTGAGTTCTTTAATTACTTTTATTTACATTCAAGTTATTTATTGGATTCTTGCTTGCATCAAGTGCTCTAATCTTTGCAACATTAGAGTAGTAATTAACAGATTAGATGTGGTGTTTAGTCTTGCAATTACCAGTAATTGCACCCAATCCTGCGGATTGTTGTGGTAGCCCTAGGGTAGTAGCCCTAACGGTCGACGTATTCCACCTCGTTCGGATCAGTGTTTGTAGGACCGTAGTCAGACCTTCCTAGCCCCCTTCTCATCTCTTTCTGTGGTTAGTGCTCTGATGTCCCGATATAAATAATCTTTGAAGTAATTCTTGATTCTTATATCAACTAGAGAACTCTCAGGAAACTTCCTCTCTTCCCACCAAAAATAATTATATAGTTATCCTTGGGCGATCTTGAATCTTAATTAGTACACTCACATTCCCTGTGGAAAATCGATACTCTGGAATACTCCCGGGTGAAAGCTACATCGGTATCCGTGCGCTTGCGGATTTTTCTGTTTGCGTTTAAAATACCCAACAAGCTTTCTGGCGCCATTGCCGGGGAACGGTAGCTGTGCTAGTTTCAAACCAAGTCGTCCGTGTATCCTTTTTCTTTTCCCTTTTTACCACACTCACCTTACCATTTTCACCACACCACATGGATTTCACTCCTATCTATAAATTCTTTGCTCCAAAGGGCGAGTTATTAGAGCCACCACCATCATCACATCTAATTCTTACAGATGGCTATGACCTCGGCCCTGATCTAATTGCCATGATTTAGGAGCAACCCTTCTCTGGGCAAGTAGATGAAGATCCATACACCCACCTTAGAGAATTCGAGCAGTTGTGCTCTTACCGATCTATTTCCGGCATGACACAAGAAACCCTTAAATGGAAATTATTTCCGTTCTCCCTTTTGGGAAGAGCAAAAAAGTGGTATGCTCATTCTGTAGGAGGCGTTAATGGAAGTTGGGATGAACTGTGGAACAACTTTTGTCTCGCTTTCTTCCCACTTTTTCGAATCGCTGACCTTAGAATCGAAATTCTTACATTCAAACAAAGAGAGAAGGAAACTTTAGGAGCAGCTTGGGCTAGGTTCACAAGCCTTACCAATTCCGGTCCAAACCTTTCCCTACCTAACCATGTACTGTACTACCACTTTTATCGTGGTCTAAACAAGGAAGCTGCTCTTTATCTCGACATTGCTTCAGGAGGCTCATTCACACACAAACTCACAGATGAGGGGAGATCTATCCTAGAGAGAATCCTTGAAAATACCCCTTACACAGGCATTTATGATGAGTTTCCTGAAGAAGAAAAAGAAGTCGAGCCTGATCCTAAATCAAAAGATGAGGAACTTGCAACCAAGTTAGAAATTCTACCTGACCCATCTATTAATTTGGTTGTAGAGAAACCTCCTGATAAGGGAATGCAAAACCAACTAAGGGATGATGAATCACCACCTTTAGAGCATCCCTTTGAATTCGAGGAAGATCTTTTTGAAGATTATGGAAATACCTCGAATTTTCCTATCCAAACACAACCTCTAGCAAGGACCACTCAATCCATTCTAAGAGTAGAATCTGTTGACATAGAACACATCAAAAGCCTTTCGGCTATTCTGAGTTATGAATGGCTAACAGAAGCAGAGCTGTCTCCTAAGGTAGATCGAATCATAACTCCTTCAACGATTCTTCTATGCCAAATTAGAAGGTCCGCTAGGAAGGTCCACTACAATCCATATGTTGGGATAAATGTTATTTCCAAGGAGTTAGCTGACACTCTTTATCCCAACGAGTCCATTACCCCATCTCAAAAACTTTTACAAAGTCCATCTAGATTAATTCTAGAAAGCCATGGGGTATTAAGGGCAGTTCCTGTTAGAATCAAGGACTCTAGAATATGTCTAGATTTTCACATTTTTGACATACCGGAGATTCCTGTCTTGATTGGCAGACCAATCATGAAACTTCTACAAGAACAACCACAACGAGGTCATTTAGACTTCAAGGTTGGGAATTCTACTATTGTTGTTCCTCTTGCTAGATCAATTAACACGATAGTGGAACCCAAACTTGAACCAGATCCTATTGAGGAGATCTTAATGCTGACTCAAGAGGAGATGGCCCAACCATTCTTTAATCATGAACACTTTGTTCAAGAAGAAGAAGAGTTGGTAGAACCCGTTGAGCTAAACAAAAATGAACAACCTTCACCTCCTTCGATAGAGTTAAAACCTCTTCCTTATAGCCTTAGATATGTCTTTTTGCACAACAACCCAAAAACTCCAGTAATTATCAGTGACAAGCTTTCCGATTATGAAACACAACAACTTGTCACTATTCTTGAAAGACATAGATCAGCATTTGGCTACTCTCTCGAAGATCTTACGGGCATTAGTCCCATTATCTACACTCATCGTATCCCTATTGATCCCAATTTTACACCTTCAAGGGAACCACAACGGAGACTTAACAATGCTATGCGAGAGGTTGTTAAGAAAGAGGTCCTAAAACTCTATCATGCTGGGATTATTTATCCTGTGCCACATACTGAGTGGGTTAGCCCTGTCCAAGTAGTGCCAAAGAAAGGAGGAATGACGGTCGTTAGGAATGAGAAGAATGAACTCATCCCTCAACGAATTGTCACTGGGTGGCGTATGTGTATTGACTATCAAAAACTCAACAAGGCTACAAAGAAAGATCACTTTCCGTTACCCTTCACAGATGAAATGTTGGAACGGCTTGCAAACCACTCTTTCTTCTGTTTCCTTGATGGTTATTCTGGATATCACCAAATCCCAATCCACCCAGATGACCAAGAAAAGACTACCTTTACATGCCCGTATGGAACTTATGCATACCGACGAATGTCGTTCGGACTGTGCAATGCTCCAGCTTCTTTCCAACGGTGCATGATGTCTATTTTCTCGGACATGATTGAGAAGATCATGGAGGTTTTCATGGATGATTTTACTGTCTATGACAAAACCATCAATCATTGTTTGGAGAATTTAGATAGAGTCTTGCAGCGATGTGAAGAAAAGCACTTAATCCTAAACTGGGAGAAATGCCATTTTATGGTTCAGGAAGGAATAGTGCTAGGATATAAAGTGTCCGAACGTGGTATAGAGGTGGGCAAAGCAAAGATTGAAGTTATTGAAAAACTTCCACCTCCCACGAATGTGAAAGGAATCCGTAGCTATTTGGGACATGCAGGGTTCTATAGACGCTTTATCAAGAACTTCTCCGAAATTGCTAGACCCCTAACTAGTCTCCTAGCTAAGGATGCACCTTTCATCTTTAGTGATGAGTGTCATGAATCTTTTCAAACTCTTAAAAAAGCACTCATCTCAGCCCCGATTATCCAACCACCTGATTGGAATCTTCCTTTTGAGATCATGTGTGATGCTAGCGATTTTGCGGTTGGTTCCGTTTTAGGACAAACCAAGGATAAAAAGCATTATGCCATATCCTACGCTAGCAAAACCTTGTCTGGACCACAGCTCAATTACACTACAACTGAAAAAGAGCTTTTGGCTGTTGTCTTTGCTATAGACAAGTTTAGATCTTACTTAGTGGGGGCAAAGATAATCATCTATTCAGACCATGCTGCTCTCAAGTACCTCCTCACTAAGAAAGATGCTAAGCCTTGTCTAATTCGATGGATTCTTCTACTCCAAGACTTCGACATAGAAATCCAAGATAGGAAGGGAGTTGAGAATTCCGTAGCCGACCACTTGTCTAGGCTTCAATATAAGGAAACACATGATGAGCTTCCCATAAATGACTACCTAAGGGATGACACCCTACTTAAGATAACACATGCAGATCCATGGTACGCAGACATCGTAAACTTTATAGTAAAAGGCTATGTCCCACCAGGTGCAAACAAAAGGAAGTTGCTTCACGATAGTCGTTTCCACCTTTGGGATGAGCCATATCTTTTCCGAGTCTGCGCTGATGGACTCTTGAGAAGGTGTGTTCCTATGGCTGAGGCTACTCAAATTATGGAAAGATGCCATGCCTCGCCATATGGAGGACACTACGGAGCATTCCGGACACATGCTAAAATTTGGCAAAGTGGTTTTTTCTGGCCAACGATGTATGAAGATACAAAGGACTTTGTGAGGAGATGCCACCGATGTCAAAAACATGGGAATATCAACTCACGAAATGAAATGCCTCTCACAAATAATCTTCAAGTAGAACTTTTCGATGTATGGGGCATTGATTTCATGGGGCCATTCCCTATGTCTAGGAATTGCGAGTATATCTTAGTAGCTGTGGATTACGTGTCCAAATGGGTAGAAGCCCTACCTTGTCGATCAGCTGATTCAAAACATGCCAAGAGAATGTTTCATGAAGTAATCTTTCCTCGCTTTGGTATACCCCGGATAGTTATAAGCGATGGAGGTTCCCACTTCATCGACAAAATCTTTCGGAAGTACCTAGCCGATCATGGAGTTCGACACAACGTAGCAACACCATACCATCCTCAGACTAGCGGTCAAGCCGAAACATCTAACAAACAAATCAAAAATATTTTACAAAAGACCGTAGATGAGATGGGTAAGGGGTGGAAGGACAAACTTCCTGATGCACTTTGGGTATATAGAACTGCATTCAAAACACCCATAGGCATGTCACCTTATCAACTTGTATATGGAAAAACTTGTCATTTGCCTGTGGAAGTAGAATTTAAGGCTCATTGGGCACTCAAGAAATGGAACATGAATCTCCAACCTCGCTAGCGAGAATCGTCTGATGCAACTATCTGAGCTAGAAGAATGGAGAGAGAAAGTCTACCACAATTCAAGGATCTATAAAGAGAGAACAAAATGATGGCATGATAAGAGAATCAAGCACAAGGAGTTTAAGCCTGGAGATAAGGTTCTACTATTCAATTCAAGAGTTAAGCTCTTTGGGCATGGTAAGCTACGAAGTAAGTGGGATGGACCATACAAGGTTATTGACACTTCAACTCATGGAGCCATTACCATCCAAGACGACATAGGTAACACTTTTAAGGTAAATGGTCAACGCTTGAAAATCTATCTCGAGCCACAAAACAACCTGGTAGAGGAACTTGATGTGATTGAGTTCATAGAATTTTCACATTAAGCTCTCATACACTCTAGACAATTACCTAACCCTTAACATGCTCCACAAGTTTTGTTGTCTACTTGGGTTGTGCAGGATTTTGAGGCTTAAGAAGAGTGAGACCAAACATGCAGGCCACAAGAGTGAACGACTATGTCAACATCCAGCTTGGGGGAGGCACCCCACGTGTATCTAGATAAGTATTACTTTTCTATCTTGGTTTTATTTACTAGTATTCAGAAATAAAAAAATGCATGACCATGAAACCAAACAAAGTATTTCTTTTGAGTAATAAACAATAGTTTTGTGTAATCTTAAGTTTTAAATAAAATAAAAAGAAAGTTTGATCCAAGTATAAGTAATTGACAAACATGATATGAGAAGGTCTGAGCTACTATTTAACTTGTTCCAAGTTTTGCTAGAGTTCTGGAGATTTTATCTTTTGAAAATCTAAAGATTCAAAGAAAAAAAATGATGATGAGATCCTATTTGACATAATACCTAGAGTCTTATAAGATATGAATATTAAAACTGTGGGCACTTGCTTTGTTCAAGCCATTGTTAATTCTTGTAGTTTTGGTTGAGAGAATTATCATGCTCCAAAGATCAAGGTCTTTTTGTTTTTAAAAAAATATATAAAAGATTCACTCTTCCGAAGTATTATTGCGTTAGAGGCATGGGATTATGCAAAAATTTGATTCGAAAAAAAAAGAGTGAGACGAGAGGTAAAAATGGACAAGTGTCCGAAGTAGAATTAGGGGTACAAAGATACCCACCTGAGTGGAAAAAATGGACACGTGTCCGATAGTAGAATTAGGGGTACTTCGTGCCCACTTGAAAACAAAAAGAAAAAAAGGGAGAGAAAGAAAAAAAATGATAGCCCATGGTCCCTCTAATAAGCAATATGCTAGTAAGAGATGACAAACTTTTCAAAAAGGTCAAAGGTCTTGATCTAGGAGTATGACATTCCTCTCCCTTGCTCCAGGCATTGACATAGCAAAATGCAAAGTAAGTATGCTAAAACTTTTAAAGCTTTACTTATATATCTTTTGAGAAGAAGGCAAATTCCTCAGTTTTATTTTGGAAACTTACAAACAACTCCAGAACAAAGGTAAGACAGAAGAACTTGAGACATAGTGCTTGACTTGATCGTTCTGTTTTTTAATCACTTATGTTTTCTTGCTGATTTTAGCTTTGCTCAGGGACGAGCAAAGGTTAAGCTTGGGGGAGCTTGTTGACGGTCCTTAATGCTCACATTTAACCATCAACTACTCATGGAAAAGGACTTATATGCAACCAACACCTAGACTTAGGGTTTTATCTAGCATAATTCCACGAGTTTTGGTGTTTGTCTATTTCTGCAGGGGGTTATCAGGAAATACGAAAGAAAGGCCCACACGTCGGGATTACATAGAGATATTAACGTGCCACGTAATTATCTTACATCTAGAAGACTCGAGAAGCCACGGGAAGGAAGCGGAGGCCGAACGGGGCTAGGCACTGGGCGCCCACCCAGTTGACCTGGGCGCCCGCCCTGACTTGGAGTTGGATCAGGACTCTTTTCGCGGACGCTGTTCCATCGACCTAAAGGATCAAGGATAACCGTTCAATCAATGTCGGTTTGATCCAACAGCCCATATTCACTTGGAAGGACTATAAAACCAGACCCCCTGGCCCCTGGAGATCATATCTCTTCTACAGATTTCAAAGCTAGGGTTTCAATTCTTCATCCAAGTAGACAGGATCCCTCTAGTTCATCTAGCTCTAGTTCTAGTTCATCTAGTTCTAGTTCCTCTAGTTCTAGTTCTAGTTAGTTCTAGCTGTAATCTAGAAAATAGAGACAGAGAAGAGGAGAGCGGAGGAGGAGGAGCCGGATCTGTCGGATCTTCCTCAACATTGTACTTTTGCAACAACTGGTTCGTTCTTCATCATTCTCCAGGTTCTTCAATTCATAATCCTGATTTCTTTAATTACTTTTATTTACATTCAAGTTATTTATTGGATTCCCGCTTGCATCAAGTGCTCTAATCTTTGCAACATTAGAGTAGTAATTAATAGATTAGACGTGGTGTTTAGTCTTGCAATTACCTAGAATTGCACCCAATCCTGCGGATTGTTGTTGTAGCCCTAGGGTAGTGACAGCCCTAACGGTCGACGTATTCCACCTCATTCGGATCGGTGTCTGTAGGACCGTAGTTAGACCTTCCTAGCCCCCTTCTCATCTCTTTCTGTGGTTAGTGCTCTGATGTCCCAATATAAATAATCTTTGAAGTAATTCTTGATTCTTAGATCAACTAGAGAACTCTCAGGAAACTTCCTCTCTTCCCACCAAAAATAATTATATAGTTATCCTTGGGCGATCTTGAATCTTAATTAGTACACTCACGTTCCCTGTGGAAAATCGATACTCTGGAATACTCCCGGGTGAAAGCTACATCGGTATCCGTGCGCTTGCGGAATTTTCTGTTTGCGTTTAAAATACCCAACAATTACCAGAGTCATCCCATGAGCAAGCTTGATTAGAGCTTGATCATGGCGAAGTACAACCGGAGGAAGAACCGACAGGCCGGCCTCTCCTCCAATCCTCCCTTGCTCTCCATCTCGCTACTATCTAGATCTACTCTAGTTTAGAGATGAGAGGAGAGCTCTCATCTCCAAACCCTATCTTTTGCTCTGTATATGAATAATGAATAAGGATGAAGAGGTGCCTCCTCTAGGGGCCAGGGGGCCTGCTTATATAGCCCTTCCAAATGAATGTGGGTCGTCGGATCAAACCGACCTTAATCGCACGGTTTTCCTTAATCCATTAGGTCGGTGGAGCATGATCCGTGAGGCGGAGCCTGATTGGTCTAGATGACAGGGCGGGCGCCCAAGGGGGGAGGGCAGGCGCCCTGTCCTTGGGCCCGCTCGGCTTTCCGTTCGTTCCAGTGGCTTCTGGAGTCTTCTAGATGATAGAAAATTGGCGCACATGTTAATATCTCTATGTAAACCCGACATGTGGGCCTTTCCTCCATATTTCCTGATAACCCCCTGCAGAAATAGACAAACACTAAAACTCGTGGAATTCTGTCAGATAAAACCCTAAGTCTGGGTGTTGGTTGCATTTGAATCCTTTTTTTTATTTATTTGATGATTATATTTGGTACTTAAGGACCGTCAATAGTGAACCACAGGAGCATTTTATTCTATATTTTAGCAAGTTATGTTTGAGCATAGTGTAGGGTAGAAATGACCAAGACAAATTAGCAATATGGTTTGAGATGTTAATTGCAGTTACATGTTGCATAAGGCTTGGACAAATGTACCTCATAACTTCATCTTTCTAAGTAAGTGATGACAAACTTACTTGGAAGAGGAGGGTTCGGGTTCATCTGTTGGTGAGGGCTCCTAGTCTTGCTGAGCAAGGCCTTCCATTCTTCGCCTTTTCACCATTCAATGAAACTATAGAAGATTACATGCTCTTCACTCATCAACCTTTTCTGATTTCTTTGATTAATTTGTGGTTGATGAGCTAGGGTCTATTGGAGATGCGATAATGCTCATTTGAAAACTTCTTCTCCAATAGATTAAGGTTGTTCATTCCTGCAAAACATTAATGGACACATACCTGAGGGAATAGCAAGATTGAAATATGGGTTTTGTTGTCCATACTTTTTTTTCTTCTATGTTAATCAAGATGATATATATGGTTTAGGATTATTTAGCATAAATTGTGTCTATTGTGTTGCAATCTAGCATGGTTCAAGGAAAAGATAACTTGTAACAAAAGATAAATGGATAAATATTACTACTCACAAGTTGACTCTTTGTGCAAAGTTATCATCTACCTTGATTCATCTCCGGTGTGAACTTACCTCTTGACTTTCCCAGATTTAATTTAAAATTTTCTTGTAGGGGTTAGTCCGACAAAATATCCAGTATCCACTACAACATACTATCAGCTCAAAAATCAACCTAGACACCACGTCTAATTTGATTTAGTAAGGCATTTTAACCTAAGCACCACGCTTAATTCAAAAAGCCTTTGAAAGTAAAAAAATCAACACACCTCTTAGTTCAAGAATCAAACTAAACACCTCGTCTAATTATGACTCAAGAAAATAGTTTAAACTAAGCACCATGCCTAATTCAAAAGGTGTATGAAAATACTCCAAACCTTAAGGATACTATAGTAAACAAAGGTAACATGAAAGCATTATAGAGATTTATTTAGATAGAGATAAAAGAGCATGATCATGGTGAGATGAATATATGAAATGGAACAAGTTATGGCTGAGGAATTTTAAACTAAATTGTGTGAATATATGGATTAATGTAAACATGCAATGGAATGTAAAAGATAACTACTCATAATTGTTGAAGTCCATGAGCAAAACTTTCACACCTTTATTTGATCATACTTACCATGACTCACATTTTGGAATTTGTAAGTGATGCAACATCTTTGTTCCCATCACTTGAGATATGAATTTAAGTCCTGTGACGTCGACCTCCTTCTCCAACATTGGATTTGTTATGTTTCTTCTTATTTTGTGGGGGCATGCCGGAAGGTCGTAAACCGGGCGTTTATTACCCTGCATAAGATATAAAAGTAGACAAACAAGGGTAATCCTGCTTGAGCAGGGGTTAATGGTTATCTCAATCACATAATTGAGTATAAGTCTATCAATGTTCCTTAATTGCCTAGCTACCTTCCCCGGCAATGGCGCCAAAAATGCTTGTTGGTATATATTAACTGCACTCCTTTAAATAAGATTTGAGTAAGATTATCCGCAAGCGCACAGATATCGTACCAATGTCACATTTTACCCGGGGGGTTTTAAATATCGTATCCACAGGGAAGGTCTATATGTAGGACTTATAAGTATACTTTATACTATTGATGTGAACGGTAACCAATAACTAGAATCCTACTCTTAACAGGGATGAGTCACTTGATAAAAGATATGAGATAAATAATGATCAGTCATTATAAATAGATAAATATTAGAGCTCTTATAGTCAAAGTAATAGCTAGCCATTGGATAAACTTAGGAAGAAATACTAAGGTAATTCTATAACTACGTCAATGAATAATCTAATTAGTGCAACTACATCTAGAAATTATTGTTAAGTCAACCCTATATCATAATCACATGCAAAGAGGCTGATAGGCTACCGATATGAATCGGTACGAGCGTGGCCCGATCTTCACGACAGTAGATCAAAAGAACAAGGATAACTTGCTGCGAACAGCGGGTAACTAGCTTTATACCTGACAAAGGTTGGATGCGACCAAGCGACGGGGAGAGAGGCATCGAAACCACGAAGACTTCGACTCGATCTTCGAAAGACCGCAGAACCACAAACCGGAACTAATCCACACAATACGGCGCAGCCGGACAAAAGCCGTAGAGCACGAAGTAGAGGAACCTAGAGGATTCATTTCACAAGTCCATGAAGAATAAGGAAGAACAAAGGTTGAGTAAGGCACTCAGCAGCACGGCTGCAATATCACGTAGTTTATCAAAATGATCAAAGGTTCCTAATAGCTTAGAGGTAGGGGATATTTATACTAGGAACAACCCTCCTAGATAGGTATGAAAACAAAATAGAGTTTCGGAGGGAAGGCAATGTGAAAGGTCCCCTCGAAATGGATTCCCGAACTGGCTTCGCGTGACTGTTGGCCTCTAGAGCAGTTTTAAATAAACTGACCATAACTTCTTATTGGGAAGTCCAAATGATGAACCCTTTCTTGGGTGTGAAACTAGACTCCATGAGCTTTCCACCAATGTATGCCATGCACCACGAAACATTGTAGATTGGTACAGTTTTCCACGGCAAGTTGTACCAATATTCTGTCACGACAGACTGTCGACCTTCCGAGCAGTCTTGACTAATCTAAGCATAACTCTTGATTGCAACGTCCAAATGAGATGAGACTTGAGGCATTGGAAAGCAAACTTGATGACCTTTCCAAAATGTCCTCATAGGCCTTCATAGCTTTTGTGAGTAAAACGTTATGAAGATTTCTTTGCACTGGTCCGTTCTTGACTTCAACTGGTCCATTTTTGACACTCTGGTCCATTTTGTAGTGTCTTCTGGGACTTGCACTGGTCCGTTCTTCAGGGTCCGATTCATCCTTCTCTTCTTCTATATACCTGAGTACAATCAAGGTAGAACACTTAGGTAGTATATAATTCTCATTAATGTTAAAATGAATCTCACAAAGTAGCGCGTGGACCTCTTGTTGTAGCTTCTTTGCACGACTACGTGTAACCGGTCCATCGATGACTTGGGCTGGTGTCGGTGTAGGTAAAACTTGAGTGGTTGTAGCTTGACTTGGAGCTTGTGACATCTTGCTTGCTGGCATGGTCATATCAGAGGCATCAACTAATGAGTGCTTTAAGACGCAACCGTCACCTCCTTCGCGACCGCGCCCAAGCTAGTCCTACGTATGGGGGGTAGACTACAAAGGAACCAACGCAGCTGTCACCTGCGCGGACTACCACACGACCCGACACGTTTGGGTGCCCTCGCAGATAAACAAGATATCTAGACACCACGTCTACATATTGTCTACCATCTACCCACCCATGGATTGGGTAAACGCTATACGAGCAATTACATAAATTTAATAAGATCAAACCAACTATTCTAGACATATAATCAAAGTAGATAATGACTATTGCAATTAAGAATATATAAGAGATTAAGAACAAGATTACCTGAATCATAATATAGAATACAATAAGATAAAGGTACTAGAACTATACCGAACTCTGTGCTCCATACAGACGCCAGGGGTTCCAGATCCCGCTGAAGAACCAGAACTCTTCTACTTCTAATCTAACTAGACTAAAACTATGAACTAGAGAGGCTCTGATGAACTAGAGAAAGCTCTTGATGAATGGATCTCCAAATGACTTTGATGCCTCCAGGGAGGGGGGTCTGCCCCTCTATTTATAGCTCGGTGGGATCGACGTGCGCTGTAGGATCAAACCGACTTAACCAAGGGCCAATATGACTCCTTAGAGGCGGTGGAGGAAGCTTCTAGAAGGGGGCCAAAACCCTAACAGGGGGCGTCGTACGTGTGTCTATATGTTTTTGTTTTTTCTTTATATGGTGTATATTTTAATTGTATTTATTTTGTTTGTTTATATACGTGATATCTACTCATATATGCGAGTGTACGGAATGTCATATATAGGGCTTTTTAGTTATTTGCCACCACATGTCATCGTTATGGTTAGGTTCTTGCAAGAGCATCTCCAAGAGTTTGCCAAAACTCATTTGGCAAAACTTGTATTTTGGCAAGTGAATAAAACATTTGGCAAGTGAAAAATTGTTGTCTCTCCAATGGTTTGCCATATGGGCTTGGCAAAAAATTAAAAAGTAGGCCCACCCAAACCACCGTCAACTAACTTGGACGCTTCACCTGCTGGCCGCCTGCTGCACCTGGAAACATTGACTCATATGGTTCCACATGTTATTGACACAGGGTTCACATACTTAAGGATGGTAAATAAATAAATAAAAAAAATCCTCGGGTTGGGGACGCGTGGTCAGCCAAGGCGGGTGGAGTGGGCCGGGTTGTGGTCATGGCTCTGTCGCGACGTGGGAGACGACCCCGTTAGGCCACCGAAAGCACGGGACCGGGCCTAACTCGCACGCGTGAGATCTGTGCCTTCCGCCACGGCCACATGCCACACAACGACGCCCGGCAACGGCAAGCTTCACCGATCGAGGTAGGCCTGCCCGATACCGAGGAGGATGGCAGCGGTGGGCGTAGGTGCAGCGGACGAGCGGTGGGCTTCGTTGTGCAACTGCGTGGTGAACTTCTTGCTGGAGGAGCGGTATCACCTCACGGCGCTAGAGCTAATGCAGGAGCTCCAGGAGGACGGCCGCTCCGCGCACGCCCTCCGCCTCCGCGCCTTCTTCTCCGATCCAGCGCTCTTCCCGCCCGATCTCGTCGCCCGCGCATCCTCTGCGCCGCCCGGTGCGCTCCATGCCTCCTCCCCCATCCAAACCCGTTTACCCACCTCGCACCGCGCTTGGCCTCATGCTGAGGCGCTGGCGCGTGGGTCCCGCTGCTCTCTGGCTGGATCTCGCGGGGCCGTGCCAACCATTGCTGTTTATAATAATTTGTACTAATAAATTGCGCCTTTATTCATCTTTCGACAATCTGTCCCTCCCAGCTTCGCTTCCCGTAATCCGATTTGGAATGAACTCTGTTCTTTTTTCCTTGGGTCTTTAAGTTCGTGTATGTTTTGTGGCAACTAGCATTTTCACGGACATTTGGTTGGAATATGCACGGCTGTTATCTGTAGTGCTGTACTTGTGCATATTAACTTCTTACCTCCGTTTTTTCAATAATTGACACTAAGACTTGTATAATTAACGAATGGATTGTAATCAGACTATCTATTCTCCTTAATACAAAGATGCGCAGTTCTCATGTATCTGAGAAATAAAAAATGCTTTTTCAAATCTTTCATTAAAGGAACCAGTTAGCTGAGAAATGCTAACTGGACTCTTAGGGTTCCCCTTGCTAAATTTTAGCTAGCTAAAATTATTTTAGCTACTCTTAGGTGACTAATGGAACTAAACTATTTTAGCTCCTTTTAGTCAATGTGTTTGGAACTTTAGCTAAAATTTAGCAAGGGGAACCAAACATGGCCTTAGTGAAACTCAACTACCCTATTTACTTGGCTGAAGTAGTTATGCTTTTTGCACAATGCTGCAATCCAGGCAGCTGAAATGTATTTCAGTTGCAAGGTAACTTCATTATCACTGTGCTGTTTAAGATGATTCACTCTATGTTTTTGCTTCTGATAGGAGCTGATCCACAGATTTTGCTACAAGAGAAAATAGCAGCAGAAGAAAAGTTGGCACTCGTGGAGTATGATCTGCGCCTAGCCAAAGAAGACCTTTCACAGTTCAAGCTTGACTTGCAAAAACAAAAAGAATCATCTCCTGATGATTCAAATGGTTTGTTCTTACCTTGAAATTATGGATAATGTAATACATGAAATTACAGTATACTGTAACTTTTTATGCTATGTAGTGCTGAAATGTAAACAACCGGTTTTGGTCTCAGTTTTCTGGATTACACCTTTAAATTTTACCCATTATATTTCTTTTATTGTAATGTGAAACATCTGTTGGCAGTAATAAAAGTCAAAAGAATATACTTTGCTTGTTGGATGGAAAAGAGGAATTAATAGGGTTCAGGAGAAAAAATACCATGAAGGCGCATGTGGCTTGGGCTTGAGGTGTCTGTTTTGAGTGTTGTCAATTGAAAAAAAAAAGAACTGCATAAACAGTATTTAATTTGGCCACTGGTTTGCTTGACATGATTCATACATTCGGTATACAGGGCTCCTTTTGGGTGCTTCTATACGTGAAGGATCTACTAGCCAACAAGACAAATGGGATACGAAAATTTCAGCATTAGGCCCTCTAAAGGATAATGAGCGAAAAGATCTTAACTGTGCTGTAAAAGAATACTTGCTTTTGGCAGGGTATCGATTTGCTGCTATGACATTCATTGAGGAGGTATATGGTACTTTTTGAGTTTTTTCCCTTCCTGTTGCAACTTCCTTCAATGTATTAGCTTGTAATTTTGTTTCATAAATTTGCATGGACGTAGATAATTCTCACTATTATACCTGTATCTATCATAGAACAAATCTAGTGAGTAATGACATTATTTCGATATCAGTAATCAACATAGTTCTATGTATATTGGTGGTCAGAACTAATGAAATTGTGATCACTAATTTAAAATCATCAAATAGTTCTGAACAGAAGGGGTATTTCCTTATTCATGACTCATACCCTCAATCATCTTAATTACAGGTTCCTGATCAAGACCTTGATGTTTGGCCAAACAGTTCAGCATGTGTCCCTGATGCCCTTCGTCGTTATTACTATCAGTACCTTTCATCTAGTGCAGAGGCTGCGGAGGTATTATTAACATCAATTAAACTTATGTTTTCAAACTACAGTTTGATCATCGATGCATTACATTGTGATACACATCCATACAAGTATAGTTAATGCAATTAATTTTCCTATGTCATGAGACCTGCTTCTGCTCGTTTCTCAGTTCCTTTTCAGTGTTTTCTGTTGTACTGGTCGTGCCCCTTTAGGGGTCGTATGAGTCATCTAGACTCCTTTTCTTCTTAATATAATGATATGCACTCTCTTGCGTGTTGAGAAAAAAAAAGAGATCTGCTATTAATCTTAGTCACTGGGAGAGGGGAGGTAGTTTGAAATGAGAATTTATAAAACTATTTACATGAGCTAGCTCAGTTGGTCAAGGCTGTGGATGTGTATACCCAGACCACCCAGGTACAAGTTCTCATTGAGGAAAATTTGGGTGCCTATTTTCATCTTAATCAAATGCCACCTAGTTCCTCCTAGGTTTATTTCCACCAAGGATGAAAGTTCCTCCTAGGTTGGTCTAGTTTCTTTATTACATGCATTACACGTTCCATTCATTTGGAAGTAGTCAAGTGGCTTGTTGGTGTTAGTTATGTACTTATGTCCCATTGTTGCAAGATACATTCTATCACATCACATATCTGATGCATTTTGTTAAATGTGTATAGCGGGCATTTCTAACAACAAAATGGAGATGAAACATTTCTGCATCTACCCTGACCACTAGGAACCCTTCATGTCTTATTATAGTTATTGAATGGAACAGTTGAGTATCGATCTGCACTCTGCAGAAAACTTTACCATTTGATTACTTGGGTCAAAACTAGCATAGTTATGTTCCACCTTTTTCCTTATCCATTCGAAATTTCAAATTTAACTTTATCTTGTGCTTTCACTTGGAAGTCTAGAATCTAGAACTTCTAAACATCCTTCTTTGTACATAATAACATATTGCAGGAAAAAATATCCATACTTCAGGAAAATGAAACGTTACTTAAGGACAATGAACGACTCAATGCTGAAAATGATTCCTTGATGAAGAGCAGGGAAGGAGCTAATAGTCAGGTTACCGCTTTAAGAAAGTCTTTGGAAGCTGCACATAGAGATATAAAAGACAAGGAAAAAATGGTAATATTCTCTTAGAAATCATCATACAGATGGTCAATAACTTTTCTGAATCATCCTAACCTTCATTTGTTCAAAGATTCAAGACTTGAGGCAGTCACTGGATGTCCAGAGGAAGGAGCTGAATGACTGCAGAGCTGAAATTACAGCCCTGAAGATGTACATTGAAGGGACTCAATCAAGTAAGCAATTGTTTGTTGGAACTAGTGATGGTGTGAAGTTGCATTCCATTGCTAATTCTGTGGGCGCATCATCATTGAATAATGAAGATGAGGACTCAAAAGGATCTGAAGCCGTAACAAAGAAGCTAGCATCGGCAGTAAATATTACTGATGATACACAGAAAGATCGCCAAGTTCTAGAAAGTAGTGTTGAAGGTTCCTCAATTTCAGAAACTCCAGTTTCTTTCACAACTGATGAGAATGGCAGCTATGATACTTCAGAAAAAGATAAATCTGCATCAAATATCTCATCGAACAATGTATGTTTTCAGAGTAATCTGCATGGAGCTTCCATGACTGGTAAAAGCCAGGGGAGTTCAGATGGCATATCCATGTATTTATCTATTGAGAAACTAGAGAGCCCAAGTAAACAAAAATGTTCAGATAAGATGGTCAGTGTCCTAATATATGCTTTGTGTATAAAGGAGGCTCGTTTACTTCTATTGATACTCATTGCTATTCCAATATTCACTCCTGTAGGCTTTGGAGACTATAAAGATAGTTTCAGATGCACTTCCAAAGATTGTTCCTTATGTGCTCATAAACCATCGTGAGGTTTATTTGTAACCTTTGTAGTTTGCATCCATCTTTATTTAAGTATAACTAACAGTAATTCTACATGGTTACAGGAACTTCTTCCATTGATCATATGTGCTATAGAAAAGCATCCAGATAGCGATGTACGAGATTCCTTGACTCATACATTGTTTAACCTGATAAAACGGCCTGATGGAGAACAGAGACACATCATAATGGATGTATGCTCCTATGAGTGTATACACTCTCATCATATTTTTTTTTGGGTACTTATTCCTGTTTTCCTTGTCATGTGCTTCCAGGCTTGTGTAGAATTAGCAAAGAGCATTGGTGAGATGAGGACAGAAACTGAGCTACTTCCACAATGTTGGGAACAGGTATTTTACATTTTTGGTAGATGTTCTGGCTTTCTTTAGAACATGATCTTACATTTAATAATCTATTGGTGTTTAGATAAACCACCAATATGAGGAGCGTAGATTGCTTGTTGCCCAGTCGTGTGGAGAACTTGCCATTTATGTCCGTCCAGAGATACGAGATTCCCTCATTTTATCCATTGTGCAACAACTCGTTGAGGATGCTGCAGTTATTGTAAGGGAAGCTGCAACACATAACCTGGCATTGCTTCTTCCTATGTTTCCAAACCTGGACAAATATTATAAGGTCAGCCTCACTTATGCTTAGAATCAGTGATGGGGTAAGATTGGGCATTTTGTTTAGTTTAGAATTGTGAGCTTGCAGATTACCAATAAATGAAGATAATATTGTCATTTATAAGTCCTTTGACTCTTCCTTCTTCGGGGTAGGTTGAGGAGTTAATGTTCCAATTGGTCTGTGACCCATCTGGGGCAGTTGTGGAAGTTGCACTGAAGGAACTTGTTCCTGCTGTAGTAACATGGGGAGATAAACTTGATCAGATATCAAGAGTGCTATTGGCTCATATCCTGGCATCTGCTCAGGTAAGCTTGCTCATGAATCTTGGGAACTTTCTATTTTCTTATAGCCATGTGTCCTAAACCTGTTATGTTTTCAGCGGTGTCCACCTATTTCAGGTGTTGAAGGTACAATAGACTCTCATCTTCGTGTTTTAGGAGAACAAGAGCGCTGGAATATTGGTGTCCTTCTTCGAATGTTGACTGAGTTGCTACCATTTATTCATCAGAAAGCTATACAGACTTGTCCCTTTGCATCAGTCAATCCGAGTTCTACACCAGAAAACTTCTCAGCATCCTGCCTAAAATCATATGCAGCGTAAGTTCTCTGTTTTGATCATACCTTTTAATTAGTCCAAAAATAATTATTATAGACTGTGAACAATAAAAGATACCATTCCTTGAGTAATCACATCTTGGGGAACTTCACAGAGGTGACTCAGAGTGGTCAGCATTTGAGTGGATGCACACTGATTGCCTGCCGAATTTGATCAAGCTTGCCTGCTTGTTGCCTGTGAAAGAAGATAACTTAAGAACCATTATCACAAAGGTAAGATCTAGATACCAAACCTCCCATACTCAGCAGACCATCGTCCAGTGTACTTATTATCAATCATTGCTCGATAATTTAGTACCTCTTGGAAGTATCTGGACTCTATGGCAAAGATTATCTGGAGCACATTATGCTACCTGTATTTCTTGTAGCAGCTGGTGATATTGATAGTGGCGATTTTACCTATTTTCCTCTATCAATCCAGCCAAAAGTCCGTGGTAAGAACACATCTACTTAAAAGGTGAGGAAGTTTACTATAGTTGTGTTTGTGATACCTTAGTATTTATTATTACAGGCTTGCGGCCGAAAACTTCAACTGCTGAAAAACTTGCCATCATGTGTGTCTTCCCATTATTGTTATCTGGTATTTTGGGTTCTCCTTCCAGTCGTCAACAGTTGGAAGAATATCTGAGAAAAGTACTTATCCAAAACACCAAGGATGGTTCATTTTCTATGCATCATACTACTGAGATCATTAATGCAGTTCGGTTTCTTTGGTGAGTAATCAACTATTTGAAAACATGTTTCTGCACATTCTTTGTTTTCATGGATCTGACTTCTTGTGGTTGAAGCTTATTTGTGGAGCACCATAGTGTCATCTTTAACGTTTTGTGGGAGATGGTTGTGAGCTCTGGTACCTGCCTGAAAATAAATGCTGCGGCTCTACTGAGAGCACTTGTATGTGTACTGTACATGAAAGATTCAGTGATCTTCTATGCTTTTTATGATATTCGTTTTTGCTTTAACGTACAGGTACCCTACACTGATGTGAAAGTAGCATCAACTCATATTTTGCCAGCACTTGTTACTCTTGGCTCTGATCAAAACTTGAAAGTAAAATATGCTAGTATAGATGCATTTGGAGCTGTTGCTCAGCATTTCAAAAATGACATGGTAAGGAACTATTCTTATTTTCTTTCTTTGAAATTTCACATACTTTGTGTATTGCCTTTAATTCTTAACTATGCTTTGTTAGGTTGTTGACAAAATACGCATTCAAATGGATGCTTTTCTTGAAGATGGATCGCATGAAGCTTCTATTTCTGTTATTCGTGCACTTGCAGTAGCTGTGCCTCATTCAACAGATAGGCTACGTGAATATATCCTGCTCATTGAATTCAATGTTTACTTCCTGACTCAAGTTTTGCATGATCTTTAGCTTGCCTATGTATTCATATAATGTTTTATCCATTTTCCTTCTGGTTTCTTTGACATGACATACATCTTTTAACCAAGATATTTAACATGACAAGCATCACACCTGTCAGCGATGATATTGAACGGCGTTGTGAAAGAGCAAATGTACTCTGTGAAGCACTCCGGGCTCTGGATGCTACAGGTTGGTCTGCTGGAAATTAACATTTCTTGCCCAGTTCCCCTTAATATATGCCGCAACGGCCTATCAAGTCTGCCTGAACCTTTATGTTAGCATTCTTTTCCAGGGTTTAGATAATGTTTTGGGTACAAACCAAGAGTCCAGAACCTTCTTTATTCTGGTTTTCATCCCAAATATTACACCTAACTCAGAAATAATTCCTATGATGGAAGAGTAGGCCGACTTCTCATTTCTGGCACTAAAGTTGTCTCAATTTTCAATAATTAGTTATTTTGCATGTTGGGAGTTAGAAATATAAGCAAAAAGCTTTTCTACTCGATTACTACTCGAAAACTGGAACCCTATGGTTTTCTAGCCGTTGGTTAGTACCCTTGGTGTGTACAGTTCAATAACATCTTGAACCTATCTACATCACAAACTAAGCAATATTATTAGAGAATGTGGTTAGTTTCATTTGGTTCAATGTCAATAATTACAAATTAGTAGCACTTTATTGGCATTAGTTTGGATAACAATATTCATTTGCTGACTCAAGTGCACGAGCCGCCATTATACTTGTGGACCCCTTAATCTTTATTGAGACTTTTACCTAGGTGCCACAAAAAAAACGAAATTACATATCTGCCACTAAAAAGGTTGTCGTGCCTGGTGGGGTGCATGTGGGGGCAAACTGCAATACCCTGTCACACGTTTCTCACCCGGTCTGACGAAGATGAGCAAGGCTAGGGATGGGCAAAACTTTTCTAAGCTTGACTGCTGGTCTGGATTGTAACATTGTTATTCTCCTGTCTGTGGATTGCGGGTTTTATGGTAATGCTACTAGTAGCTGTGCTGGGCCTGCCTTTGTTCAATGACAATCAAGTAATGCACGGTCAGATTACACTGACTTGGCCATGACTCGTATTCATTTGGACTCAAAGGAGGAAGAAAATACCTAATGTCTAGTAACCAGTTGATTTCTACCAGTTTATCTATCCTCCATTTATGTTTACTCTTATCTTTTCTTTCCTTTTGGCCATTGCAGATCTTCCTGCTATGGGTGTACGTGATCTGCTTCTGCCATCAATACAGAATTTGTTAAAAGATCTCGATGCTCTAGACCCTGCGCACAAGGAGGCTTTAGAAATCATAAGCCGGGAAAGGTCAGGGGGTACGCTGGAAAGCATCAGCAAGGTAATGGGGGCACATCTTGGGATTGCATCATCGGTCAGCAGTTTCTTTGGTGAGAGCAGTCTCCTCACAAAGAAAGAAGGTGGCGAGGAACATGACCCTGCTGGCCCCACCGTGCCTGAGCCAAACCTGCAGGCTCAGCCAGAGAGCACGAGGTTTGGTCGCATAATGAGGAGCGGCTTTGGAGACATATTGCGAGGTCAAAGCAAAGGATAGTGATGCACTTGGTTTGAAACGGTCAATTACATACATAGCTCTCAGTACCTTTGTTAATTATTGTTCTTGTAAGTTCACCGAATATACCTCAAGGATTGTATTTTCTTTCCCGAGAGGTTTAAAAAAAAGCGATGTGACGTTGCAATTTGATCTAGCATCAAACTTTCTGAATAAGACGAAATATATGTATGCTGAAAGACGAAATATATGTAGGCTGCTCATTTATAAGACACTAATAGTTGTGTACTTTGTTTTATTTGTTTATCTCTATCTATATCTAATAATAAAGAGTTAAAAAAATTTTAGCCTATTTTTTTGTAAGTTTATTTTTTTGGTCCATCTTCCTTTAACTACCGGTGGAGAATTTTTGTATCTAGGTTTATATATATAACCTGTGCTTAGAATAACTCTTGTCTAGCGTGATATAAATTTGTCTAGCGTGATACGAAGTTCGGTTCCAAAACAAACTAAATGAACACAAACTTGACACAGTAAAGGATGGAAAGTTGGAAAAGATTTTGATACGGACATTAATTAATAGAAAAAAGCAATTCAATAAATATAATAGGAAAGCGCTCTATCCGGCCGCCAGGACAGATGTCAACGGGAGCTCTCACCTCATGTACGTACCTTTTGTGTTTTCCTTATTTATTTTTTCTTTTTAATAAACAGTGGATCGACTAGAGTGATGACTCGTGTACAAGAGAAGCAAATTGAGAATAAATTGATAAGATCACATACACACAAAATAAAACCATATGAACCTGGCGCCGTATTGGTGCTTCCTCTCATTAACGCAGTTGCTGGAGCTAGGCGCCGTCATGCCACTAGATGGAGCCACTGGCCTGCTGCAACACTTGCTTGAGCCGCCGCCTTGCCGCACCACTTGTCTGGCCGAGCCAACCAACGTCACACGGTGCCACCTAGAATGCCACATTACCTGTACACCGTGTATCTTAGGTATAGATAAAGATATTTAGATCATGCTTGGTGCTGCTCTAGTTGTAGCTCACCAAATGACGACGGAAGGAAGATCGCTTCTGCGCAGTGGGAGGAACCAAAACTCTTTTTGCCTAAGGAGGCGAAGTCATGCTAAGTGCCGCTTCGACTTTGGATTCAGCGAAGGAGGAGCGTAGATGAAGCCTAGCCAAACATGCTCTTATTATGTTAAGCCTAGCCAAACAATTACTCCATTTATTCAAAATAAAATGCTAAGTCATAATTAAAGTCGGCAAGGAGTTAGTTGTTTATAAAATTGAAGCTACTGTATATTTATGTCTAGGTACTTATTTGTTTTGCAATGAGAAAACTTTTAAATTTTATAAATGGGGTAAAAGATAAATATATATTTCTCTCGATATTATTTTCAATGAATATATTTAATAGTTTTTCCGTTGCGGACACGTTTGCTAGTGTCAATAAAAGATAGAACTACATGATATGAGACATCATCCATCTTTCCTAAAATTTGGATGTCATAGATGGCTGACATACTAATTAATCTGCATTGGTTGAAGGAACGGTGGTCTGAGCTTATACACGGTCTGATCTAGTTTGTCGTAGTGAGAAGTGATGATCGCTTGCAGGTTGCAGCGTTGGGTCTTAGATGCGTTGACCTATTATACCTAGATTAGAAGGGCGTGATGTATGTTCTAGTTGGCCTATTATACTTAGAAAGAGGGATGGATGTTCTAGGAACTGTTATTAGCATAGTTGGAAGATAGCGGACTCTCGAGGAATCTTTAGGATTAGCATCCTTGAAAATCATAAGAATAGTTTGCAGCCATCAGGTTTATGCAAATAGAAACAGATATCATGGCCAGACTGCAAACTCAGCAAATAAAGGCGTTAGATCTTTGATTTGGACAAAGAAATGAAAATACCATTTAACCAAAGAGCTAAGATTAGGCAGAAATGCAAATACTGTTACAACATAGCTCCAATTCGCAGGGGTAAAAGGTCCTTGTTTAGTTTTCGTAATTGAGTGATAAGCTTCCTTTCTCAGCTGCTGGATAAATCCCTGAAAAAAATTATTTTGCAGAGTTGTGGAATCTTGTCGGCTTAGTCTCTGGTCTTGTAATGGATGATGGTTCTAGGGTCTTCTAGAGTCTTCCACGTCGTATCCATCTAGGATTGTCTCTTCGGTGCTCCAAATATAGCAAATGATATGTCACTATAGTACTTGGGCACACTATACAGACGGTTGGTAACATATTTCTACAGGCGTTTTTCAGCACCGCCTGCGCTGGGGGCCAGTAGAAATCGCCCATTTCCACAGGCGGTTGCTTGAGAGCCGCCAGTAGAAACAATTTACACAGGCGGCTCTCTTAGGGAACCGCCTGTGTAAATGTTCATTTACACAGGCGGTTCCCTAAGAGAGCCACCTGTGGAAACCTATTAAAATATGTATTATTTATTTATTTTTTTAATTTATTTATTATTTTATTGTTATTATTTAAATATATTGATATTGGTTGGTCTTCAAACATAGCAACATGCAATTTAAATACTTTATCTCATACATACATTTGTATGCATCAAAGTTTGGTGCTCAAAAACATAAAGTTAATTACAAGAGTATATCCATCATCACACATCATATATATATACATCAAAGTTTGTTTCTGTCCTCTAATAACCCTCTTTAGTAAGTTTGAGCTTACTAATCTCTGTTAGCACTCAAAACTGTGGCCTGGATAATTGGCTTTGGTCATCATGATATTTGCCTTCACATGGAATGACATGCTTCATGATGAACGGACAGATGTCCTCAACTATGTTGTCTAAAGCACGTTCGTCCATGCGCTCCGCCGTCCCTTGCTTATATACCCGCAAAGAAAGTTTATAAACATTATATATTTTATGACTTCCAACTTTAATAGACTATTACTTATATTACCTTGTCAGGGTTCCTTGCATATCGTCCGTTTTCTCTCATGTTCTCGCACACGTAGTAGCCACAGAGGATAGATAAGGGTGGTTGCTTCATGCACTGTATAACAGGAGAGTGGTTATTTAATTATAGTTGCAACTGTGGTCGTATGTGTATGATTTGTATTCATAATATTAAATTTTTATACGTATCGGCCAGTTATGTATAACCTCCAATGGTTGCCCTGGTCTCTTGGACTCGCACTTTCCATGATTTATCTTATAGAACCTGTATGCCCTATGATCTCAAATAGAATCACCATGTTATTGTCAAATTCTCACTATGCTTAAGTATGCATGCATAGCTTGACTTACAGCTCTAGCAGTTTGATGAATGGAGCATAGCTTTCTTTCGGGTAATCTGCGGAGTCTAGTACCAACACCCTTCCCTCCTTGGGATAAATGATGAAGCATATCCAGTGCCTCCTGCTCGAATTAAATCTATGATGCATTTATGCATTGGAATAGTTTAGATAGATATTTGTAAACTCACACTTACCCAAAGTGGTACGGGGCCACCACTGCTTTCCTGTCTTGAAACTTTATTAGTGAATGTCCAATGTAGAAGGCGTATTTGGCTTCAAAATCAAGTTTCAACTTTCGGAGTTTCTCATCCCGTTCTGCACCTTCCAAACCCTGTACCTCTGTGCTGTCATTCCCGATCCGGAATGTGTGCCGATCTTCGGCTATATCTATTGGGCATAGATAGGCATTCCTTTCTTCGGCACAATAATTAAGGTCCGAACCAAAATACAAATCTTGTTTATCATATAACATTCTGCAAGACAAGCATGTCAGATATTGAAAATTGATGCAACTACAATGTGTGTAACTATGTAACACTTACAATGCAAATGCCGTTACGATCTGTACATCTAGCATCTCGTGGTTCATCAGTGCCCACATGTCATCAAATGTAAGCTTGCATTTGTCAGTACTCTGGCTGAGAAATGCTATTTGTGGTATGCGCATGCTTATGGTGTCGATGCCAGCAGAAGAGGCTCTCATGTACCAGTCATGAAACCTTTTTATACCACTTGGTTTCTTCATAAGTTTGGTCCGACTGAGTAGAGGCTTTCCCCACACATACTTTTTGGGGATATTCTTGTAGTCTTCTGCAGTTGGCACCTTGAAATTGACAGGAGTTATGACCTTAGGCGCCGGCACCTCTGACTTGCTAGCTCAGAAATCTCATGCTCTTGTACTGTGCGTTTCGAAGCAATGCCTGACAAAAATCTCACTTGCCCAGCTAATTTTTTCTTTGGCTCGTATGGTGAAATCAACTTAGGTATCGGAAATACTTTCTTCTTTGGCACCTTTGGTGGCTCACTTCTTGGTTCTGGATCTTTGAGTTGTGGGGAAGGGATGGAATTGAATGGTGGTGGAGATTGTGTTGACTGTGGGGTAGAAAGATCATGGAGAGGAGATGGTTGATGGACAGGGAAAACATGGAGAGGTGATTCTGGTGGGTCAGGAAGAGACTGGGGAGGTGAAGGCGGTGGGTTAGGAATAGGATCAACATGAGCTGACGACTCCTAGGTTAGTGGCATCTCTTGAGAGGGTGGTGGTGGCTCCCTTAGTTGCACATCCCTCCGAGGCCAAAGGATGAAATTGTTTATCGCCTGTCCTAGTTTCACAATGTCCTCGGGACCAGGGATGTCTAGAATCTCATCCTCATATCCTTGGACCACGGTTGATACCTCTACTCTGCAGTAGTCTTTAGAAATGTCAGCACCATGGTATTTAGGTCCTCCTGGGATCGCTTTGCCCGTGGCTACTTCCCTTGTACGATGATTATTAATCCCATATCTTATGTCAAGGTAGCAAGGTGTAGAAGTAACATGTCATCAACTGGATATGAGCCTTGTTTGCCATAGATGCGACACTGCTTGGAACGATTGTTTCACTCGATGCCACCAACGGTTGCGACACCACTGGGACTAGCTGCATTTGGGGAGCTTGAGTGCTCATCTGTTGACTTGACATGACACTCGCTAGTTTCTGCATCAACTCAGGAGGAGGATTTTCTAGCAACTTCCCCATCATATCTTGGAAGTCTTTCTTAGCCTCTTCCTGAAATTAATTTGCCATTTGTTCCTTGTATCGATCACGTTTCTTATACTCATTTTTCCATTGAGGGCCGAATCCATCCTTCTTTGGATGAGATCTTCCATTGAGGGCCGAATCCATCCTTCTTTGGATGAGATGCCTCGAACACGACCAGGATGCTTGGGGTTACCGAGGCTAACACTAAGGATGTCCCTCTCCCTTCGTGGCCTGAACTTGCCTTCCTGCTGCATGTCTGCCACTGCAAAGATGCTCTTCATTGCTTCATCAAGCATTGGGTCTTCAAAGGACACACTCGTCTCGGTTTCCTTTGGTTTCCGAGCACGGATCCAATTCACAGACCTTTCATCGACTTGCTTCGGACAACACTGGCAACCCTACTGCCTTCTTTGCAGCCTCTTCTTGCCTCCATTTAGGAACTTGGTGCTGGTAACCACCTGTGTCTAGATAGTGGTGGTACTTGTTCCTCTTTGCGAGCTGGGAGTTGGCTTCGCTCCGAGCTAAGAAGTTAGGGTCATTCCTCTGCTCTAGAAAAACAGCCCACTGCCCTTTAGTAATCTTGTATTTGGTTGTCGGATCCATCCCTGTCTTTGCATACTGGACATTCATCTCGACCTCCAATTTTGGAAACTAACCGCACATTGCTTCATTGTATATGCCTTCACTAAATCTTCTTGCACATTCCTAGGAAACTGGAACCTTGTCTTAATCTTATCCCAAATTTTGATCTTGTGATTATTCGACACACCGGACTAGTTCTGAACTGTGATATCAAGAAAGTCCCTCACACAGAAACCAATTGCGTTCCTGTATTTGGGTAGGACCTCCTCTGGAGCTAGTGGCTGTCCGGTAGGGCTCACATCTGTGATGGCATATGTGTCATCTGGAAATTGGTTCAACCCTCTCTCGCCTCGTTTCAAACCTAGCCGCTTCCTTTTCCTAGACTGACATGGCCTCTCAGGGCTCGTCGTTGTGGTCATCAGTTCCGGTGCGTCTTCATGTGCCACTTCCTCCTGAGACATCATCTCTCTAAACTGAGACATTGCCTCCTGAGTATAGATATGTGAATCATGGGCGTGTTTATATGTAGAAACTATGAATAGAAATCATTTAATTACATGAAATCGTGAATGTCTCTAATTTACCTCATCGGCTTCTAGATTGTAATCGGGGTCACGTGCCAATTCACGACGGGTCTTCCCCACTTCTAGAGGCTCCATGTCGTCGCTAGCTTCTTGTTCGTAGGACGATCCTGATGCTTCGCCCGTTTCTACTTGTTTCGTGACCTCACAATCTTGTGTCATTGGGTCGGATGACCCTTCTACTTGCTCCGTGGGTTGAGACTGCAGTGCTTCGTCCTTGTGCGGAGAACTCATCGTAGAAATCTATATAATTTATGCATAAAATGAAATTTATGTATCCTTGGGTATATACACTAATATATCATACACTAACATATAAACTAATATATATACTAACATATATTATAAAGCATACACTCACATATATTATAAAGCATTATATACATACATCATACATCATATAATTAAATACAAAGAGATCGTATTATAAAGCATACACTAACATATAATTAAATAATATAATTAATTATGTTAGCATTATATAATTAATAATAATTATTATTTATATACAAAGAGATAAAAAAGACATAATAATTAATTTAATATAATGCATTTCTACAGGTGGTTTGCTAGAAGAGCCGCCAGTAGAAATGATTTTCAATTAGTTTTTAAATTATTTTGCTGAATTATTTTAAAAGCTTCAAAAATTCATATCTTATTAAATATTGGTCCAAATATAGTGAAAAAAGTTTATTGTGTTTCTATTAAGTAGATCTACATGTTAATAATATTAAATGCCATGTTTGAGATACTTTTATATGTAGCTCTATTGAAAATGATTTAAATTTAATATTGACCCCATATCTTGTTTAATACATAAATAGTTATAGGAATACCAAAAAAATTTAAAACTAATTTTGTCTGCTTCTTGGTACTATTTACATGTTGTGAAAAGTATATTCCTTGATCAACCACATAGTCCACCACATAAAGCGGAGTAACCCAAGTGTTAGGGCATAGTTTGGTGCAAGTGCTCTTCTACCTCTTTGAAGCATGTATGTTATGCCTATCTCCAAATGACTTGAATTTTTTTTGCAAGTACCTAGATCTAAATTATGGCCCCACACAAGATCTCTTGAATTTCTAGCTATGTAAGCTATTATTACATTTTTCTCCGCACTAAATGAGATGAAAAATGGTGGATTACATCCGGATCCCACTGGGGGTTTTCATAAACTTCAACAAAATTTTGATTCCTAGGGTAGATGAGACCCTGTGGAGAAGTTTGGCACCATTCGGAGTCGTTTTGGGGGTAGACTCAGTTCAATCGCTAATTACTTAGAGACGTTACGCAGAAATTCAATTAAACGAGATAAAGTACCAAACCACGTCAGAAAAATCTCAAACTTGGTGGATTGAACACCCATGACACTAATAAGACTTAGAAAAAGTTTAAGAAATAAAGTACAAACATAGCATAAGGTACACATTTTATCATAAATGGATTACATGGCCAATGACAAACTTGGTGGATTGAACATCAATGGCACTAGTAGGCCTTGGTAAAAGTTTGAGACCAATACAATATCAAAGTGTTACGACATGGTAAGTCTTAGATGTAGAAATAAGTATAGGGTCTTACATGTAGAAATAGAGAAGGGCACATAGCATAAGGTACACATTTTATCATAAATAGATTATATGGCAAATGACAAATAAAATCTAGGCAGCTACTATTCTTCCTTGTCTATCGTGACGCACCCAGGGCAACGATCTCTGTGGAATGCTTCACTCAACATTCCTTATCTTTACTGGATGGTCATCTACAAAGAGAGACATGTCACTGAACTGGTTAAATTCATCCAAGTCAGATACACCATCAACTCCGATGGCTTGTTGCTTTCCAGGGAAAACTATGTGCTTTGGATGGTCCATAATTTTCTTCTTATCATTAGGAGAGAGGACCTACTCAGCATAGAAGACTTATGCAGCATGGTTAGCCATTATCCATGGATCATCTTGGTAGCCAACCTTGCTTAGATCTAGAACTCTAATTCCCATAGTTGTCCACTGTGACATGTTTGTCTTCAACCCATTGACACCGAAATACAGGGATCTAAAATGTACCATAGTCTAGTTCCCATATGTCCTCAACGAAGCCAAAGTAAGTTGTTTCCTCACTAGTTTGAGAGTCTAAGGCCTCGCATCGAACACCACTGTTTTGTTAGAAGCTCTTTTGGTCCTTGGACTTGGTACAGAACGTGAAGCCACTAATGTCATAGGTTTGCCAAGTCGTGACTTGGCGTGATGGCCCATATGCCAAGACCTTGATGGTGCGATCCTCGAGTGTTTCCCCATCTGGAATGTCCTGCTCCCTTAGCCATGAGGTGAACTGATTCTTATGTTCCTTCATTATCCATTCATCTGTGTGCCCATGATTATGTTTTTGAAGCTCTTCAATGTGTAGATTGATCAAAGGCTCCATTATCGAGAGCTGATGCAGGACGCTGTGATGTGCTTCGAGGACTGAATTGTAATAATTTGGGACGTATGATTTCTTTCCCATCCTACCACTTCCATTCAGCCTACCCTCATGTCGTGACAGAGGCAAACCTATTGCAACCTGGTCTTTTAGGACCCTATTGCAGAATGGACCTCCGGACTCAATGGCCTCTTCGGTTAAGTACCCCTCTACCATAGACGCCTCTGGACGAGCACGAGTTGATACATAGCCATTTAGTATTGACATGAAACGTTCATACGTCCACATCTCATGCAAATACATAGGACCCAATGCCTCTATTTATGAAACCAAGTGCACCACAAGGTGAACCATCACATCAAAGAATGCTGGGGGAACACATCTCAAACTTTGAAACTATCTCCACTGCGAATTCCTTAAGAGACGCCAACTCATCATGTTCAATCACCTTCTGTGAGATCCTGTTGAAGAAGTAGCACAACCATGTAACTGCAACCTTTATCCACACTGGGTTTATAGCCCTAATGGCAATAGGGAGAAAAATAGTCAATATGACATGACAATCATGTGAGTTGTAGTTGGTGAGTGTAAGGTCTTTCATTGACACAATACTCCGTATGCTAGAGCAGAATCCAGATGGGACTTTCAATTTTTTCAACCACACACACATCTCATGTTTCTCTTCATTGTTGAGGTTGTAGCTTGCTGCCGAGAGGTGGTACTTCCCATTTTCTAGCCTAACAGGGTGAAGTTCTTTTTTTATGCCTAACTGTACCATGTCCAAACGTGAATTTAATCCTTCCTTTGTCTTGCCCTTCATGTCCAACAAGGTGCCAATTATGCTTTCAAACACGTTCTTCTGAACGTGCATACCATCGATCGCGTGGCGGACGTCTAACTCTGGCCAGTATTCCAAATACTCGAAGAAAATTGACTTCTTCTTGAATGTAGCCCCTGGAGCTGGCTTGACATTCTTTCTTGGTTTTCCATCTTTTGTCTTCTTCCCAAAAACAAATTTGAGTTTGTTGACTATGCTGAAAACTCTTTGGCCTTTACTGTTACCTGATGGAGCAGCAGTCTGTAGTTCACTATTATTGTCAAAGTACTTATCCATCTTTTTCAGTCGGTACCTGTGTCCTTTTGATAAGAAGCGTCTATGCCTCTGTTGGGTATTCTTAACATCATTACCAAAAGTAGACTAAGTTCTAAATCTAGCAACGGTGCCAAAAATGCCAAACCTATCCCTCACACCACTTAAGCCAAGTTGTCATCCCCAGCATGACATGAGAGACGCGGTATTGAAATATGCAATTGCTCTTCTAAATAAATAATGAATGGGATCTGCAAGCGCACAGATTAATACCGATGTAGCATTTTAACCGGGAAGTATTCCAGGTATCGTTATTTATATTTTTACCACTGGGAAGGGATTAGTCAATCATCACTATTGATTACAGAATAGAATATGAGATTGAGCATCTATCATTGCATGTATAATTGAGAACATTATATCTAACTCTTCATACAGGGATAAGTGTCACATAATAGATATATGAAATGATAATAGTGACAAGGATAACTAATCTGATCTAGCCACATAATAAATATGATAAGCACCTCAATTAGATACTCTAGAAAGTCATTAGCATGGTATTAGAACGAACTACAAGAATATTCCCTAAGTTATTCTTAACTATATAGTCTAGCATATCATAGTTAGTGCAAGCATACTTAGCAATCATTGCGAGACAAGACTACGCCCATGCATAGTGATATTAGCAAGGAATATGAGAAACATAGCAATCACTCCCCTGTAATAATGTTGCTCTGCCAGCCCAATACACGAGAGGGGGACTATATAAGAATCAATGAAGCTGTCACTATCACGAACTACCCCACGATCTAGCATATTGGGTACAATCGCAGATAAATACGGTATAAGCACCACGCCTACACAATATCTATCATTTACCCATGGATCCGATGGATAAACGCTATACGATCCTAAGCATGTATATAGATCGTATCTAACTAAGCCAAGTACATAACTATGATAAACTAAGAACAATATAATCTTGAATATAAGCAAATAGAGCAAAGTCATAAGCAATATATTGAAGTAGAACAAAGTCATATTCATAATATTGAAGAACAAAGATAATTAGAAAGCAATTAGAAGCACAATTAGAGAATTACCAAGAATCCTCCTGACAGATCCGGAAACTAATCGAAGATTGACTCCTTCTAGTTCTAATCCTATGTAGCTATGCTAATCTAGATATCTAATTGATGTGGTGGCTCTAATCTTGATCAGAGGCTTCTTCTCCCTTGATGGAACAATGAATTAGGGTTGAGAGGCTCTCTCCTCCAGGGGCCAGGGGGTCTGGTTTTATAGTCCCTTCAAGTGAATATGGGCCCTTGGATCAAACCGACATAGATTGTATGGTTTAGATTCATCCTTTAGGTCGGTGGAGATCTCCCGCAAAGCAGAGTCCTGATTGGACTCAGGAGGTGGGCGGGCGCCCTGACCAACTGGGCGGCCGCCCAGGGTCTGGCCCCGTTTCGCCTCCGCTTCGGTCTCGTGGCTTCTGGAGTCTTCTAGATGTAAGATAATTGCGCAGCACGTTAATATCTTTACGTAATCCTGACATGTGGACCTTTCTTCCATATTTCTTGATAACCCCCTGCAGAAATAGACAAACACCAAAACTCGTGGAATTGTGTCAGATAAAACCCTAAGTCTAGATCTTTATTTCATTTGGATCCTTTTCTTTATTTATTTGATAATTAAATTTGATACTTAAGGACCGTCAACAAACTCCCCCAAGCTTACCTCTTGCTCATCCCTGAGCAAGGATAGACTCAGCTATGGATCAGAAGTTGCTGCAATATCTTTAAAAATTTGACGGTACACATGCTTTTAAATAAGATCTCATCTCTGAGTTAGAGTAAACTGTCAAGACTTAAAACTTACTTACTTTACCTTCACTATGGGACTTGTAACTGTCACTTCTGTCTTGAGTGGTTAAAAGATAGAACAGTCTAGCCAAGTGCCATGTCTCTTATTCTTGATCAGCTATAGCTCTGGGGTTTTTGCAGATTTTCAAATAAAACTCAGAATTCCTTGTATGATTCTCTCAGGTCTCTCTTTTGTGGTATTTTTGGATCCTTACCAAGGCATTGATGGTATATGCCTTCTCTCAAGATATGTGGTATTTGTGGTATGAGGCATAGTAACATTGCCTTCTCTCTCATCCTACTCTAATAAGGCTTTAATATCTGGAGCTCATAGGTGGGAGATAAAATATACATACTTACAAGACATGTATTGCATAGTCAAACCATGGATCCAAAGTAACAAGTCAATAAGTTTAATCAAGATGTGCATGTGTGGCGAATGAATGGTATATGGTGATGATGGTGATAACAATGGTGAAAACAATGGTGAAAACAATGGTGGTGAAAGTCTAATTCTACTTTGCTCTTCTGAGGGGATACATACCTTCCTTGCTTTTGAAACTTTATGAGGAGAATGAGATGCTCTTCTTTTTCTTTTCTCTCAGGTGGGTATCTTGCACCCCTAATTCTACTGTCGGACACTTGTCCATTTTTACCTCTCGTCTCACTTTTTCTTTTCTGTCGAGGTTCCGAGCACTTGCTCCTTTTTATTTCCTCGTATTATTCTTCTCTCTCTTTTTTTTAGAGCATTCATCTCTTGAGATAATATAGCAAGTGGTAGTAACAAGATAACTTGAGCATTTATTTCACAAGGGGAAAACAGAAATATTTTTGGTTATTCTCTCCCGGATTAGGAGTAGAATATTTTTAGGTGGTTCTGGAGATGGAAATGAGTGGATGTATGTGGATGGTACTTCCGGAGTAGAAGTAGCATATATGAGTGAACGTGCAAGTGAAATCTTGATTTAACCACATGACAAGCTCCTAAGGGTCTACACAGCTTGACCATACTCAATGCTCATAAGCAGTAAATAGTAAATGTGTGGCTCAAAGTCTAGCAAGCATGTATATATGGCTGTGGTAGGAATTTAAGCTCTCAACATACAGGAACTCATCATGCAACATTTTAAAGATTTTCAAAGATAAATTCTCCAGAATTCTAGCATCTCTAGGAACAGATAAACAGCAGCTCAACCTTCCTATATCGTATCCGTTAACAACTTAGACTTCAGATCAAGTTTTCATCCCACAAGTTTAGGTCTAGGGCAAGCTTTAAATTATAACAGTTATGTCTAAACTTGAGAGAGAACTTAAAATGTGCAAATTAGGCAGAGCAACTATTCATCATATCCATGCTTAAGTTTTATTAGATACAGATTAGCATAGCCACTTTATTTATTAATTAAACACACTAAGTAAAAGACATATATATATAAGCATAAAATCTTTATTTGGTTTTCCCATAGTTTATGTGTATTAATATTCTAAAATAATATAAATATAAAGATAGATAGATAGAAATACTTATCGAGATAAATGGGGGTGCTCTCCCCCAATTTGAATTTTGACGTAATTTCTCTTGATGTAGCTAGCAGGTGGCAGAGGTGTATTTGAAAGCAGCATTCTGACAGCGATTAGAATGTCCTCCGTCTGCTAGTCTTCTTGATTCTTAAATTCTGTGAAGCTCAAATAGACAACAAAGCTTGTGGAACTGATTAAGTGTTAGCATAAATATCTAGCCTTTATCATCTTGAGACTCCTTAATAATTATTACTCCCTGTTTTTATATTTTTATTTTATAAAGCAGAAAAATATTTATTTTATTTTTATGCCACCACAGTGAATGTACGTATGGGTTTTATGCCACTCGTCTATTCACATGGGGCTTACTATTTTTCACATTTTTTATTTTCTTTTTAAGACAGTATGAGCATGTTTAACTAAGTAAACTATTTAAAATAACTGAAAGGGAAAGGGTAAGTACCAAGTTTACCTCTTGGCAAGGCGTTCGGTATTTTTAAGTCCTCCGAACGGGACTCTCCAATTTCTTAATCGTCCTGAGGTTCGTTGGGTGGCGTAGTCGGTACTTCCGGCAGCGCCTCCTCTTCTTGTATAGTTATCTTCATTTTCCACACCTGACTCGGTGCTTCAATCTCCTCTGGATAATTCTGTTTAAACTCTACGTCTTCTGACCTTACAACTTCTCCTTCATAGTCTGCCCATCCGTCCTTAATGATCTGCCTCCTCTGGTTGCGGTTGCGTCGTTTTCTTACCTGCTTAGATTCTTCAATGATATAGTTAGGGTCAGTAAAATAACAGCGTACCTTCTCTGAGGGGAAGTGCATATGGACTTCTCCGGTTCCAATGTAGATAATGGCTTTAACGGTGCTGAGGAACGGTCTTCTAAGGATGATGGGTGGATCATACTCGTCTTCTCCCATGTCAACAACTTGAAAGTCTGTGTAGACAAAATGATCGTTTATTTTGATTGGGACATCAGATACTATTCCTTGAACTTCTCGAAATGTCTGATCTGCCATCTGGAGCTGAATGTATGTTGGTCTTAGTGGCATGGTCCCGAACAAGAGCCGATAGGTGACTGCGGCCATTATGTTGACGCCCGATCCGGTGTCACAAATTGTCTTGTAGAAGTTGTATCCATTTATGGAGCAGTAAATGCTTGGCATTCCTGGGTCGTCCTTCTTGGTCAAGCACGGTGACTTAAGTTGGTGATCTTGGCCTCCATGGACTACAGTGACCATCTGAGCTGACTCGGTCCACACTTGCTTGTTCCTGTTCCTCCTGTTGGTCCTCTTCCTTGATTGACGTCTGGATTGATTTGGAATTTGTGTAGTCTTGTTTTTGAAGAAAAATGTTTCCTTCTTCCCTTTGACGTAGAAACTGATCTTAGCAGCACTGGCGTAGATGATAGCTCCCGTGGTGTTCAAAAATGGCCTCCCTAGGATGATAGGTGCTCTCTCATCATTTCCGGTCTCTACCACTACGAAGTCTGCTGGTGCATACAAGGTACCAACTCGGACACAAAGGTTCCTCACTATTCCTTTTGGAAAAGTTATCGTCTGATCTGCAAACTGCAAACACATGGTTGTCTCTAATAAAGGATATGTAAAGAATTTCTCATAGAGTACCCTGGTTATAATGTTGACACTGGAGCCAAAGTCGCAGAGTGCTTCTGGGAAGTCCACCATGCCGATGGAGATCGGGATGACGGGGCGTCCTGGATCGCCTCTCTTGACCGGCAGACGGTCAGTAGAAAATTCATTGACGGGGTTACTCCAATTACCTGCATCAAACACGTCTACAAGATTTGCAGATTCTAATCCTTCCGGTTGTGATGGTATACCGGGGTTAGTAGTAGGAACAGCAGCAGCTATCTGATTTAACTGAGATTCAATCATTTTATTAAAGCTAATTTGATTCTTGATGGCAGTAGAGAAATTATCCATTCTATTATTTATATTTTCTAGCATTTTATCATTAGATGCCAATTTCTTAGATAGGTTATCCATTAGCTTTCCTTGATTAGACACTAACTCTCTCAAAGGTGGAAAATTATTATTATTGTTGTAAGAATTGTTACCTTGATAATTACCTGAGTAGTTAGGCCTCTGTTGATTCCAACCTTGATTTTGTTGAGGACGGTTGTAGTAGTAGTTGTTGTTGTTGATGTAGTTCACATCCTCAAGTATCTCAGGGCAGTGGTTGCCTGAGTGTCCAGTGTCTCCACACTCCTCACAAGTCATGTGAGAGTCGTAGATGTGCATAACTTCTTTCTTGTCTCCAGCTTTATCATCGAGCTTCTTCATGAGCAGGTCTAGCTTTGCAGACAGCATGTCTACCTCCTTCAGCTGATGCATACCTCCACCTCTCTTGCGTGTCTGGGTCCTCTCTTCATTCCAGCTTTGATTGGACGCCATCTTCTCCACAAGAGCTGTGGCTTGTGGTATAGTAAGTGATAAGAATGCTCCTCCAGCTGCAGCATCCATGGTCTCTCGGGCACTGTTGCTGAGCCCATGATAGAATGTCTGCATCAATAGCCAACTCTCCATTCCATGAT